>NW_010172388.1:0-57297 GCF_000695765.1 Mesitornis unicolor
TATATATAAAAATAATATAAATCTTATATTTCCTATCATACTAACAATGGCAGTTTCTAACTTCTGTCATGTGATTTGGAAAATCTGCCTTTTAAGATGTTTAAGCAGTAATTTAGTTGTGTTAATTAGTAACAGATTTTGTCATTCCATGCAAAAGGAAGAGGGTGTTTAGAAGCAGCTCTCATGATCCCCAGCACTATTTGTTGGAAACACCCCATGCTGCATGAGGCACGTTGTAGGGACTCTAGGAGGAGGTACTGGAAGAGAAATAGCTTGCTGAGGGAATGATAATTAATCTGACAGGCCACTTGATATCCAGTGGTGAAAGCAAACTTCACCAATTAATCAGTGTGACATCCAGAGGTCATTCATCAGCTCTTCATATATCTTTGCATTTCTGAACATGAAGGTGAGAAAAGCACATGATAAAGTTGAATAGCATGACTTCCTCCTTAGCACTGACCTCGGCTGGACCACACAGTTAAAAGGCTGTCAGTTGTTGTTTCAGTGATTTCCACTGAGGAACAGACAGCAGTTGGTGCTGTCGCTGTTGTCCCATTCCTGCCTGTGGATTCCATCTCCTACCAGAGGCAATGCCTGCTCTCAGCAGATCAGTTTTTCATCAGAAAGCACAGCCTTTATCAGATAGAGTCACAGAGCTAAGTGTCTAAGGAATGAAAGTGAAACAGCACAAAGTATCAAAGCCTGAGACACACACACATGGAAATTTGGAAAACTCATGTGTACCACGTAGTGCTCCTTGCTGGTTCTAGTTTTGCCAGCAGTCCACCTGTACACAGCACTGGACCATGCAGATTTCTCCCTGGACAGCCAGGCCCAGCCCACACCCTTGCAGGATGCTCATCCATCCCAGCTGTGGAGCAATATCCTGGTTGAATTTGATGGGATTCCTCTCAGCCCATTCCTCCAGCCTGTCCAGGTACCATAATAACTACAGGAACAGCTTTTGCAGGTTTGGTGTTGCTGCTCTGAACTCCTTAGACAACATTGATCCAAAGATGCTTCTGATGAGTTGCAGACTAGATTTTTCCAAAGCTTATCAGCAGAGTAAATAAAGTTTGTTACTTCAGGAAAGAGTCAGCAATTTTCTTATAGAAATGTGTGAAATGGTTAGAAAGTCAGCTTTTTGATCCTTTTGTTATTACTGACTGTCACATATAGAGGAAGTGGCAATGTGCAGCTGATTAATGCTATGTTAGAAGGCAATCCTGGGAGGACCACACTTTTTATGACATTTTATAACGTTTTTCAGTATCAGATGTCATAGAGCAGCGCTATCTCTAGTGAAAGGTCTAGATGCCACTGTGCCTACTTGCCTTATAAGAATGTAAAGTCTCCAAGACATATGACAGTTCAGAACCAGTGCTGTCTACCTTGTCCACAGTAATGTTGTCTGGATTTAACCGTACTGAAAGCCCTACAGAAATTATGAACAGCTATTTTTATGAACTGTGGTGAGAATGGACGTGACAGCAGTGAAAAGAAGCGACATTAAGATTACAAAGGATCCGCACCTAAATGTTCAGATTGCAGAAATATGAAAAAGATGCAAAGCATTTTTCGCATTCACAGTGCATGTACATTAGCCCTTCATTTGCTTAAGTGAGGAATGTGAATTTGAGTTCAGGGAATGTGAAGTTGTCGCTAAAAGGCAGAAGCTCTTAGGTGGATTAGAGGGTCTGAGAAGGGCTTTACACGGCCACATTCTCTTGTCTTCAGGAGAACTGAAATTTGTCAGCTGATCTTTTCAGCTGAGTGTCACAAATGTTCTGTCAAAGGGACTGGTATGAAGAAAGAATATAGATCATAGCCTGTTGTAGATATTTATTTATTTATTTAGGTTTATTTGTTAATTTACCGAGTGTTGGTGAAAATATAAGTCAGTTTGGCTAAGTAGAACTTTATTGCCTTTTTAAAGTGAGGTAACAGGGACCATCCCCTGTAATAAAAATGGGGGCTGGGAGGAAGAAAAAGGAAATAAATATAGTTTGGTTGTGTCTAATTTTCTTCAGATTAAACTGCAGGATGCTAAACAACTTAACTTATAAGGACATGAAGAAGCCAAGGAAAGCACTTGACCCAGGGAGCAGGGGAGTGAGGGAGAACAAATTATTGGGAGCCCTGAGAGTTTAGGAGTTTTCAATTAAGAGAGGATACGAAAGATAATTTGAATAAGGCATTCTGAGTTTGAAGAAAAGATGTGGAATACCCTCTAGTGAGAGAGCTCGCAAGCAGGGACGTGTTCCTTAAGGACTACCTCACCACAGATTTTCTGTAATGAAAAACTGCTATAGGGGAACTAATAGGGTATTGTGTTAGGGGAGCTCCATTCTTTATGCCGCGCTTTTGCCAAGCTTCGTCTTTTCTCTTCAGTCAACATAAGGGCAATCTAGACATCCTTACCTACCATATCTCTTTTCCCCAGGGAGGCTGAATATTGATGAGCAGTAATTGTATTTTGGTTTTGGTTTTGTTTGATTTTTTTTTTAATCGTATGAATAATAATAACCATGACTGCCACATAAACAAAAAGTTGCTTTCTCTGCCTATTACTGTGCTGACATATAATTACAAAAAACCTGGCATAATAACAAAAAACTGACTTCCATATGGTCACTGAAGTCTTTTATTCAACATTCTGAGATGACCACTAGGAACAAATTCTAGAAGGGAATTCCCCCCCCCCCAGTACTGTCCGTGATACAATGTAGATGTGGTAGGCCTGAATATGCTAAAATTTCAGAGTGAACTGGGACTGTACTATTAAACATATGCCAGAGTTCCTGAATTATATTATCTAATCAATTTTCTGTAAGTCAGACAGATACGTTTTCCATCTGTATAAAATAATTATGAGCTTTACAGTGCTCTTTGGCTATGGCTGTCTTCTGAATATTTCAGGACTCCTTATTTGCTGTTTTAGCTGGCTGGTTTGACTTGTGGTAGGGTTTTAACTAATGCCTAAAATGCTCAAACTGAAACACAGAAAATTCCATTTAATCATAGAAGTTCTTTACTGGGAGGGTGATCAACTGCTGCAACAGCTTGGCCAGAGCTGTCACAGAGTCTCCGTCCTTGGGGGTACCCAACTGGACACAGTCCGAGGCAACTTCTCTAGCTGTCTGAGCAGAAAAATTGGACTAGGTGACCTTCAAAGGTGCCTTACAACCTCAGTTATTCTGTTATGTTGTTACAAATGTCAGCACTGGGTGTTTATTCCAAGAAATCTCAGGATTCACATTCAGCCCACACAGCTTCAGGCAGTTCAGATAAAAACCTAGATGCTTGTGCAGTTAACACCAACACAGAGAGAAGCACATACAGGAGAAAGTTGAAATATTCTTTAGCATAAGCATCTCCAAGAGCAGGTACACCAAAAGCAGCAACACTGTGTTACAATTTTAGGATAGCTATTGCTTTGTAAAGAATATACAGAAAAGTAACTTCTCACAAGACTAGAGACTGAGTTTTTTATCTCATATTCCTAGTTAGATGCAAACCAGATAAATATCTTCTCTTTATATTTCCATCTGCTCTGAATCCCTTCTGTAGAGCTGTGTCTTTAATGGGTACAAGAATGCGAGCTGTGTATCAAGGCAGCATCATGAGAAATATATATCACTTCCAAATGCTTCTCTGCATTTCAAGTTCTGCCGCTTAATTGACAATCTGTATAAAAAATTCTGGTCATGTCAGACACAGGATTCCTGACTAATTCAAGCCAATGTGCAATTTTTATTATGCATAAGTCATATAAGGGTGATGGTTTATGCAAACTTGTACCTTGACAAAAAATTAAAATATGTTTTTTTGAAAGATTTTTTTTTTTTTCCCAAAAATTCCTTAAGGAGAGAGATACAGGATTGACAGAGGGGATATATATCAACTGTTTTAGGCTATTGTGATACCATCACGTTTTATATAACACAGGTGGGAAGGATAAAATTGGTCAATTACTGAAAAATAACAAGCGATGCAAAGATGACTTGTCTGTGTTATCGCCCACAGCTGCTGCTGCACACCATGGAAAATAACTATCTCAATTATCAACTTGCCACAGAGAATGATGTTTGTGAGTTATAATTAAAGCTGGTTTTTTTAACTGATTTTGCTGTTCTTTATGACCAGTAACCTGCAGGTGAACGCGAAGCTTCACTTTTAATACCTGCTTCATAATTTAGACCAGATTAACATTTAACATACCCCTTTGTGCATTTAGCAAAGACCTGACTGCCTTGTTCCAATCACCAGGAAAAACAAGAAGAAAAAAAAGCCTTGAATTTGAAGGACATATTTTTAGAGGCCATTCACTCTGTCTTAGTTAGTTATGCTACTTTCTAACTACATTAGCAACTTTTGAAAGCCTTTTGAGCTATTTCACTGTATTTGTCTAATTACCTGCCTTTCTTTTCTGGAACTAGTAATATAAAACATACTCCAAGCACTGGAATGACATCATTAATCACATTGCAAATTTAACTGTCACGGGGAACAACAAAAGTTGGCAGGCATAGGTGGTGGGTGGTATGAAAGAGTTTCTCGCAAAACTTGACTTGTGATGATTTACAAACAAGTCACTACTTCATGCGATCGTATCCCCCATCCTCCAGCAGGGGGATTGGACTGGATGATCTTTTGAGGTCCCTTCCAATCCCTAACGTTCTGGGATTCTGGGATTGCTGTTACCATTTCTCATCTCTCAGGTACCTGGGTTGGAACAAACAGGAAAAGATTCAGTCAACTGCCAGCACTGCCCAGGCATAAGAAGCTCATTCAGAACTGGCGGTGCTTCTCCTGCCGCCCCATAAAATGTTGTCAGAAGCTCAAGGATCCCGTTAAAATTATGAGAGCCCTTCCACCTCCAAAACCATTCTGCTATCTATAACTGCATGGGCTAGCAACAAGACTCACCAGACAGGACATGGCAGCTCCATTTATTACATTTTTGACGCTGCACAGAGCTCTGCAAAAGTGGATGTACAGTGTCAAAGACCTTCTTTTAGAAAAAAGGTTTATGGCAGCGTTGACTTTGAATATGCACACAGTTCTGCTTCCCTCAGGTTACTGAAGATTCAGGGCCTAAAAATAAGGGTGGGTAGTTCCTAAGACACAGAGCTAACAGAATGTATGGCTTCCCCAGCATTGTACAGATCACACACCACCTCTTCTACACTGAGACTATAAAGCAGTGTTTCTGTCAGTGAGAAATACCAGCAGAATTTTTCTTCTATTTATTTTTTGTAATTTTTTTTATTTATTTAAAATGTCTTTGAGGTGTTTGCCCTTCTGCCAGATTTGAGGGAAATTGGCCAGTAAGGTTAAGGGTTTTAGGGAAGTGAGACAAACAAATAGCGTAAACACTCCATTTTCTTAGAAAATCAAGCTAAAAATTACCAGTTAGATCCCACATTTTTTATATAATCAACTGCCACAAAAAAATACTAATTTTTATTGCATTCTTCTTACTTCTGAGGCATTCTCATTCTTCCACCCTTATGTTGTATAACATGTCCTTCCATCACCAAAACCTGTGAACTGGAAGTCTGCACATAGTTTAGCTTTCTGGCAGAAAGCTATCTGTAAGAAGAAAGCAATAGTTTTCATACAATACCAAGGAAATTAATCCTTGACGCTGAGTCATTTTCCAGTCCACTTGCAGACACCTTAGCAATGCCCTCAAATAAAACATGCATTGTAATTTAAAAGTAGATATATTTCAAGGGAATTGTCATTAATACACACACTTCTCTCAGTTAATATAGTGCTCTGAAATCAATATATTGAGTAATATATGCCTAATTCAGTGCTAGTGCGTTCGTCCTTTGGGAATGGCACTTAGCAGTCTTGCTTAGATTGAACAGTCTTTACATTACTAATTCAAACCATGTCATTCACAACTCATGTCAGATACCTGGTATAATCTATAAATAGATACAAAGTTGCTTGAAACAGAAAAGCAGTGTTTGCCATAGTTCATCTTCCATCTCCTAAAGAGATTAAAATTATATGCTAGTATGTCTGACTCCTCTCATTATTTTTAATCTCATTTAGGCTTAACTGAATTTAACAAAATTTTCAGATAAAGGTCTAGCAAAGATCTGGATTCACTCTATGGCAGCTTGGGAAGATGGCGAGTGGAAGATCCAAGCTCTGCATTCTGTTTTGATTGAAACACTTATTGCTGAAAAACAGGCAAATAGTGAGATATTCCCCAAAACATGCCCTGGCTCTCCAGCAAGATTGAATCACTGAGGACTTGGGTTGCTGGTACGAGGATGGGAGAGAGGAAAGGGTGAAAAAGAAAGAGACCTTTCAACTTGGAAAGCAACCCTCCAAAACATACACATTTATTGTCCAGAGGATCAAATAGCAGGCTGATCCTTGGCAGTGTCATGACACTTTTTTGCCTCCATGGTATGAAAGATTCAAGTTACATTCCCTGTCACTATTCCTCCGTGTCTGCGGTGCTGGCTTTCTTTAGAGTAAAATAAAAAGTAGCAGACAGGGACTCAAAGGCCTGTTGTCTGTATAAAGACTTGTTTTTTCGAGCTGAAGGAGCACTAACAGATGCATGGCCTGATTCCCCCTTTGAACTAAGGAAAGCAGAAGTACAGTTTTGAAAAGAAATCAAGTGCTTTTTTCCCCTGAACAGCATGATAATTTTGGTGCTCAGAGAGTCGTCTGAATCACATTATTTGAATGAGGTGAAAAGTGGTGCTATGTAATCGAAAGATGGTGGAATGAGTGCGTGCAGACAAGGACGGATCAAAGGTAGCATCACGCAGGTACCGGTGGTGATAAAAGGGTAGGAAAAGATCTGAAAAACATGATGGCAAAGCAAAACTAAGAAGAAGTCACTAATGTGATCTGCAGCAGGTTGTATGGACATAGTAACACATCATGGGGTTGTAGGATTTGGTTATGTTTTAGAATTGGGAGCCAGTCTTTCATTTCACAGTGCTGGTTTGTTATGCAGTGGTTGTTCACGAATTGGTGCCATCCACACGTACATTAAGAATGGTCTGTGAGGGAGCTTTACATCAGGTGTAAAGCTTTACACCCAGTGCACTGGGGCCATGCGCTACTTATGTCTCTGGTGCCTGGTGGGATGCTATCCCCACTACATCCCACAGACGTTTTCTAAGCTCAAATGTAGGCTGGGTAGACAATGGCCCAAGAGCAGTGCTGAGAAGAAGGACTTGGGGGTGTTGTTCGCAATCCCAAGCAAAAATACAGGCTGGATGAAGAATGGACTGCAAGCAGTAACTAGCAAAAGGAACTTGAGGATGTTGGTCATCAAAAAAGAAAACATGAGCCGGCAATGTGCACTTGCAGCCCAGAAGGCCAGCTGTATCCTAGGCTACATCTAAAGAAGCATGGCCAGCAGGGCGAAGGAGGTGTTTCTGTTCCTCTACTCTGCTCTTGTGAGACCCCATCTGGAGCACTGTGTCCAGTTCTGGGGCCCCCAACATAAGAAGGACAGGGAGCTGTTGGAGAGGATCCAGATGAGGGTCACGAAGCTGATCAGAGGGCACCTCCCTTTGTGGGGACAGACAGAGAGTTGGGGTTGTTCAGCCTGGAGAAGAGAAGGCTATGGGGGGACCTTACTGTAGTCTTTCAGTTCCTGAAGGGGTCCTACAGAAAAGCTAAGGCAGGTAGCAATAGAATGAGGGGTAATGGTTTTAAACTGGAAGAAGGTAGATTTAGACTGGATATTAGGAAGAAATTCTTTACTGTGAGGGTGGTGAGACACTGGCACAGGTTGCCCAGGGAAGCTGTGGATGTCCCCTCCCTGGTAGTGTTCAAAATCAGCCTGGACAGGGCTTTGAGCAACCTGGTCTGGTGGAGGTGTCCCTGCCCATGGCAGGGGGGGTTGGACTGGGTGATCATTAAGGTCCCTTCCAACCCAAACCATTCTGTGATTCTCTGATTCTCTTTTTGTGGCTTTTGTCATTAGAAGTGCATTAAGGTTCCTCCACTGCCTTAGATGCTGACTATGCAGAAGGAAAAGATCATGGATGGACAGGAAGGGTACCAGAAAATTAAGATCTGTACACACAGCAGGTAAGAATGAGACCAGAAAGAGCACAAGAATTCGTTGGACTTCCTAAAGGACAAGTGGGGAAGATGTGCATGAAAAACCAGTCTGACACAAACTCTTCCAGAATGCTGCAACTTTAAATCCCTTTCAGGATATATATTTTTTAGGATAGCGTGAAAATATTTCATCCCATAGAGCACTTTCAGAGTGGAATATTGCTTTGTGCTGCTCCATTGTGTTGTATTCACAGTTTAGACCTGGCCTGGTACTCAAACTACCACTTTCCACAAAGGAAATATTGATCATGGCTCTTCTTTGTAAAAACTAAAATTTACATTGGGGTACAAATAAAGGAATCTTCTGAATGTTTTTGCAAACTCAAAAGTTGCAGATATATTTTTGGTCTCATTTGTGATATCTGAAGACCTTTATTTTTCCTTCTCATCCTTGGCTTAGTTTTTGGCCAAAAGAGATGTATTTGCCTACTGCCCAGGCTAACTGAGCCACTATATGGCCAGTAGTACTCTTGTGCTGGTTTATGGCAGTGTAAATTTAGTGCTGCCCAGAAGCAAGGAGGAGAACTACAATTGCAAGATGTGTCTGATTTGTGCTAAATCCTGTCATGCAGATTAATTATTATGGCTTGCTCTGGGATGTGTCTTAAACATCACTCAAGTTCATTAAGGTATAGCTAGAAATAAAAACTCAGATTTAGAATCAAGGCCATAATTTCTTTTTGTATTTTTTCCAGTTTTTAACTACAGCCAGCTTGCCATATGTTGAATCTCATACTTACAGAGAATACTGGGGGTGGAAAACCCTAGACTGTGTAAATATAGGAAACAAAATGGCACACATTACAGATAATGGAGGTACATTTATTTGAATTAAACATTTAAATGTGGCTAATTAACTCATTAACCTTTACATTAACAATGATATTTCACACTGTGTACTACACTGCTGCTCTGCTGTAGTTCATGAGATTCTCAGATTTAATTAAGTCCAGTGGTCTTTCAAAGATTTCCCATTAATTCTGCAATTGTCATCCACAAACTGGGGCGAAAATATTCCCCAAAACTTTGTCTTCTGATAGGCTTGTGGTTACGCTCGTCCCTGCAAGAGCAGGGGTTTGTCTTTAGTCATTCTACTAGAACCACAGAATCCAGCAGTATGTAATTAGAGAGTCCATTTAAAGAGCTTATGAAACAAAAGGCATAGGAAGAGTTTTGTGACAGTGATGAAGGTTTGCACTCGCTCAATCTGCCTGGCTTTGCACAGAGCCATGTTCTCCTCATGGCTTTTCTGGGTCCTGTTCAGAGGTCTGCAGTGCTCAATTCATATTAAAATTCCTCTCTTATCTCCTAATCTCTGTGTGTGTCCACCTTTCCTTTCCAAGTTAACTTCTAGATGAGGATCAGGATGCTACTTCAATAGTTGGAAATCTTGCATTGAAAACGTCTTTAATAAAAAAAAATGCAGCTGAATTTATTTAAGCTGAAAAATGTCCAATGTTGTATATATTAGAATTGTCTAAAGCTTTGGCCTCGGGCAATTACACAAAGCCTGCTAGTAAATCATATAACTACCTGTGCTGAACTAGTATAAATACCAGACAGCTCAGCTGACCTCATGTGGTACTGATCTCCTTCTCCTGTGGGACACGACCCCTAGCAAAGTCTGCAGCACATTAAAGCACAAGGCTTTCCACAGGAATGTAAACCAGATTTATATTACTAACACACCACAGTGTTCCTCAGATGTGAACATTGTCAGGCGGAGTCTCTAAGAGACAAGACCTCTTAAATCATCTTTTCCTGGAATCCTAAAAAAAAAAAAAGTTAATTACTGAAGCTCAAGATGTATGATAGCTTTTTAAGTGTAACCATTCAATGACAGAAACAATTTAAGAAGTTATTGCAAAAATTATGACATTAGATTTATGTCTTCTCAGTTTTTTCCTCCTTTTCTCTTGGCTTTCATCCAATCCATCAGGTACAGTTTACTGCCAGACTATCATTCTGTTTCATTAAAATAGCTTCTGTGTCTCTTTTTAGAATCCATTCTTTTTTCTGTGTACAGCATGAACTACAACATTCCAAGATTTGCTGTTTGTTGATCTGATCGAAAACATGCGACACTGCTCCATAAAACAACACAAGCCGCCTGTCTCTGTCCTTTAATACTCCTCCCACTTCTAATAGTTATCCAGTGGTGCTTATTCAATGAGCTTGTGAAGCTTCACATTCGTCTCCAAGTGCATTGTAAACAGTTTCTGAATTCAGAAGAGTATTGACACTTTATTTGTCATCATTTCTAGATTAAAAAATGGTATTTAGAGTTCAATTTTGTGATTCTAGAGTAGCAAGTAGAGTCAATATAATTTGCTTGTAGAGAAACTGGGAAATATACTGGAATAAAACAATGCACTAAATCATTAATAGGAAAACATAGATATGGGCTCGATTTAATACTTCATAGGAAAAATGGCAAGTGTCTTCGATGCTATGTTCAGATATTGTCTTGGAGCAGGTTCCAAAGGAAATGAAATATCCCCTAGGAACACTACTGATTGTTCAGAAATATTAAGTGCCAGTCGTTGTTTCCTAGAACACAGCTACTTATGTTCTCCTGACCCAGCTTGACTTACCCACACAGACTTACAGTGCAGAAATAGTGAAAAATCGAGTTTCTGATGACAGGACAGTGTCAACCAGTGTTTCCAATGGGAATTGCAGTTTTCTGGGAAAGGGCCTTTCTGTTGTCCATCACAATGGTCTTGCGTTGTTTGAATTTCACATCTAGCCACTCGCAGTATAAATGAAAAGTCACTTCTGTGCTTTTTTTCACGCTCAGAGGCCCTTCACACCTTATTTTTTTTCCTCCATATGGCACCAAGCAGAGCGCAGTGGAATGTCAGCACAGCTACAGTCTTATTTTGCACATAAGCAACCCACTTGTGGTTTTCTTAATCAACATATTCCTGTACTTAGCTACCTTATCCTAACAACATCTATAGCCAAAAATTGTTGTCATCTTGTACACTTGCTAAAGAGTTACTGAGTGGCATGTCACATCTCTGTGACATACTGATGAACTAATGTCACGTAGGACAACTGATGTTTATTCATACAGTATTGTCCCTTTTAAGGATCTCGCTCATTTTGTGTTACACTGATGAATGCATTCTGCGTATGGATCTGATGCCAGAAGGTTTTCTTTATTAGGATTTTATTCTTATTTTCCAGAGGTTGGAGAAGGGTTGTCTGTCTTGCTTGCAACTGGGGATCTTTTTTTTTTATTCATAGTTTCATTTAGTCACTGATCACAGGCACTGAGATGTTAATGAGGATGCAGTTGCATTATAGGAGTCCTAGAAAGATTTACCTCTCTCTTTTGTAGAGACCAAGGACTTTAATCTACTTTCGAATTGTGATAAACTATTACCAGGAAAGAGTATGGTGGAACTGACTTTGAAAACCCACCGGAAGTTGACGCCACAGTGACTGTTATCCCTAAAGAGAAAGATCACCTTCCTGCGCTTAACCCCACATCTCCCACCCTTCCTGAGGAAACACATTCTACCTTTCTGGGGCTGGTATCCAACCACAAAACTTCTGCCCAGTCTGCAAGACTATTGTGGTATTTCATCCCTCAAGATGGTCATCATTTCACCACCCAAGAACATTAAGGAAATTACGAAGAATGGAATGTTGTAACAAAACACACTGCTGGGATTCATTCATGCTAAGGTGTAATCCAAACTTTTATTTCATTTACTCAGGGCAAAATATCTCTATATTTTATTTATTGTAAGTTTCTTCTATCTACTGGATGTCCTTAAATGCAGCTAAACTTGTCCCGCTGCTGTTTTGATCTGAATCTTAAATGCAAGCAACATCACAGGACAAACAGCTCTGATTGGTTTTCTGCTTTTAGGCAGAGGTGCAAGAAAGCAACAGCCACAGCTCCCAAAGCCAAGGAGCCGTTCACTCGCTGTACACCAGGAGAGGTTTCTCTCCACTCTCTTGGGCACTAAGAGCTTCTCTGTTCCTGGGTAGATTTACTGCTAAAGAAATTCTCTTCTCTGCCAGTCATGTTTGCTTCATATTTAGATGACTTGTTGCTAAACAAATGAATGGAAATGTTTTGTCTAGTCAGAGTATTTTTGTTTTAATTAGTGAGAAGGGAAGAATTAAGGAAAAAAAAATAGCAAACAACGCCCAACAACAACAATAAAAACTCCCAGAAAAATCGAAGATGCAGTCAGTGTGACAACTGTTTCTCTAAATTCAAAGTTTTACATTTCAAACAAAAAACCACAGCATTCTTTTTTTTCATTGGGCTTTCTTTTTATTGAAAAGCCACTGTTCATTATGCAAAGCAGAAAATAACAGTGCTATGCCTGGCATTAATGAATCTCAAAAGCTCAGTATCGTCAAAAATAACTTTTCTGTGAGGATTTAAGGACCCAAGAGTGAAAAGAAACACAAATCTTCTGCCTGTATCAAACTGTCTAGCAACTTGATATAAAAGAGTATTTTTGAGTAAGTTCTGCAAATCCTCTTGCTTTTTGCATTAGCTTGTTCAGGCACCATTAGCCAGGCACACAGACACTCTGCAGACAGGATATGTACAACTGCATAGCTCCCAACTAACCTCCTTGTTTTTCTCATAAGTGTTTTATATCCAAGGTTTTACAGTTGTGCTGTATCAGAGCTGAGACCCGAGTCCTTGCTAAACCACCGAGGGTTTTTTGGTGGGGTTTGTTTGTTTGTTTGTTTGTTTCTAAGTGGTTTTTTGTGGGTTTTGGGGTTGGGTTTTTTACAAGTTTAGTTTAAGACCCCAGGATTACAGCTAAGAAGGCTCATATAATCACACTAGCTTTGCTCCCATGTTTACCAAGGCGATTATATTTCTTTCCTTTTATCCTTGACCACACCATTTCCCCTTCAAATTCCCTAACAGATAACTTTCCTTCCTTCATTCCCACAGTTTATACAGTAAAGGTAGTTTTCCTCCTTAGTCTATGCATAGAAAATTTCCTGACATTCCAGCAAACATGGGCTGTAGTACCAGAACAATGGAAGAAAACCGTGTTGAAATTAAAAAACTCAACGTGTTGTCCAGCTAAGTCTGAACCAAATGAACAAAACTCATGTTGAGAGAACACCCACTCCTCTTTCAGATGTTGTTCTGTACAGTCTCTTTGACAGGATGGCATGCTCAAAGCCCAGTCCCAGCTCCTGGGGTGCTGCTTCCCTTCTCTGTCTGCCTTCAGCCCCGACTTTCAGTCCAGGTTTCTGTCACCTGCTACTTCTCACTCTTTTCCCTTAGGAGAAAAACTGTACAGCTGCACTCATTGAGGATATGGATTCTCTCAAGAAACCATCTTTGCAGGCTTTCCAATTCTTTTAAAGATTGTAATGACTTGGGTAAACAGCTGAAGATCTAGGGGTTTTTTCCTCTGTACTTCTTTCACATCGCATTTTAAAATAAGCATCTTATTTTGAGGGCTTTCATAAAATCATAGAATCACAGAATGGTTTGGGTTGGAAGGGACCTTAAAGACCAACCAGCCCAACCCCCTCTTGACTAGGTTGCTCAAAGCCCTGTCCAACCTGGCTTTGAACATTTCCAGAGAGGGGACATCCACAACTTCCCTGGGCAACCTGTGCCAGTGCCTCATCACTCTCACAGTGAAGAATTCTTTCTAATGTCCAATATAGATCTACCTTCTTCATTTGAAGCCTTCCTCTCTTGTTCTGTAACTACACGCCCTTGGAAAAAGTGCCTCCAGGCTTTCTTGTAGGCCACCTTCAGGTGCTAGAAGGCTGCAATAAGGTCTCCCTGAAGCCTTCTCTTCTCCAGGCTGAACAACCCCAACACTCTCAGCCTGTCTTCATAGGAGAAGTGCTCCAGCCCTCTGATCATCTTCATGGCCTCCTCTGGACTCAATTCAACAGCTCCATGCCCTTTTTGTGTTGGGGGCCCCAGAACTGGATGCACAACTGCAGGTGGGGTCTCACAAGAGCAGAGTAGAGGGGCAGGATCACCTCTCTCAACTTGCTGGCCACGCTGCTTTTGATGCAGCCTAGAACACGATTGGCTTTCTGGGCTGCAAGCACACATTGCTGGCTCATGTTGAGTTTTTCATCAACCAACTCCCCCAAATCCCTTTTCTCAGGGCTGCTCTCAATCTATTCTTCACCTAGCCTGTACCTGTGCTTAAGACTGCCTCGACCCAGGTGCAAGACCTTGCACTTGGCCTTGTTGAACTTCATGAGGTTGGCATGGGCCCATGTCTCAAGCCTGTGCAGGTCCCTCTGGATGGATCCCTTCCCTCCATCATGTCAGCTGTACCACACAGCTTGTTGTCAGCAAATTTGCTGTGTGTGCACTCAATCCCGCTGTCACTGACAAAGATGCTAAACAGCACCGGTCCCAGTACCGATCCCTGAGGAACACCACTCATCACTGGTCTCCATTTGGACATCAAAACATTGACCACTGAGTGTGGCCATCCAGCCAATTCCTTATCCACCAAGTGGATCCCCATCAAAACCATGCCTTACCAATTTAGAGACCAGGATGTCATGTGGGACAGTGTTGAATGCTTTGCTCAATTCTAAGTAGCTTATGTTGGTTTCTCTTCCCTTCGCCACTGATGCTGTAATCCAGTCGTAGAAGGCCACCAAATTTGTCAGGCATGATTTGCCCTTGGTGAAGCCACGTTGACTGTCACCAATCACCTCCTCGTTTTTCATGTGCCCTTGCAGAGCCTGCAGGAGGATCTTCTCCATGATCTTGCCAGGCACAGAGGTGAGACTGACTGGCCTGTAGTTCCCTGGGCCTTCCTTTTTTTCCCTTTTGAAAATGACAGTTATGTTTCCCCTTTTCCAGTCAGCGAGAACTTCACTGGATTGCCGCAGCTTTTTAAATGTGATGGAAGGTGGTTTAACTTCATCTGCTAGTTCCCTCAGCACCCGTGGATGTGTCCCATCAGGTCCCACGGACTTGCACATTTTCAGGTTCTTTAGGTGATCTTGAACTTGATCTTGTTCCAACCTGATGGCTGTGCTATTGTATGCCAAGGTAGTAGCTGGAGGTATCAATCTGAACCTCATTTACTGCCTTAAAAAGGTAGGGCACTTTTTTTATAACTCCTTCTGGACTGTACATCTACTTTATATCAGACAAGATTTAATAAACTTTTTTAAAGCTAGCCTGTCACCTGCCTTCCCTGAATTTGAAAAGAGCCGTATATACAAGCTACTCACTGCAGAAAACCTGTTGTTGTCCTAGAAATCTCTTACCGAATCATTTATTCAACCTTACATGCTTTTTTGAAATCTTACAGCAGCTTTCCTTTGTACAGATATCTTGAAGTTTGTTTGCTGTTTTCTGCTTCGCTTCTTAGCAGGTTTGAGAACGGTGTATTACACAGGCACCCTGCAGAATGGGAGGATTTCAGAAATATAGGGGTCTACTCCAGAATCTATCATTTGTTAATCACTGCACCTGGTGCTGTTCCTGCCATTTATCCTCAGCCAGAGCCTAAGTCTCTTCAGAAACAGATTTTCTTTTTTTTTTTATGTTTTGTATCCGACAGCAGAAATGAAGTCAATCAGCTTCAATCAATGCTGACACTATGAAACACAAAAGCAGTACATCAAAATAGGAAGATTTGAAGGCAAGGTTGCTTTATGAATACACGAATAATAAACTCCAGCTGTGTTCTGCCAGTGGCAACATCAGCTACACAATCTGTTTTATTGGTTTGTTTGTTGGTTCAGGGCTCTTCTGTGTCTCTGTGTATCTGAATTCAGACTTACATAGCTAAATCGAAGAGATTACGTATAGAAAGAGTTCCGTCTTCGAGATGGAAGATCCATAAACTTAAATGAGTTTCTTTCATAGCTGAGCAAGGAGCAGATATCTATTTTTTAGGAACAAACTTCACAAACAAGCCTCTGCAAACCTCCTGTGAGGAAAAAAAAGGCTTTGCAAAAGATATAACGATCTGCTGCTTCTGGACATAAACTAGCCTGGATATTCATCAGCTTCTTTTTTAGCAATTTCTCTGGAATATGACTAAAGAGCAGTTTGCAAACTGTGGCATATATTGTGTACCAGTGTCTCAAGGGCTATGAATCTGTTTTGCCTACAGAGCTGTATTTCTTTTCCAGGAAGGTCCGTGTGCTATTCTGAGGGCCCCTGTCTGAAAGGTGGATGAAGGATTGCACGAGCAGTTCTCTGCCAACCCCTGATCATGGTAGCTTTGTATATAATGTATGGAATAGCCACTGGAATATTCTGAATGAGGATAACAGGAGTTAGTTCATGGATAAAAATTGTTTGTTTGGATTGCAGATAGATAATTCACACAGCATAGTACAGATAAAAGAACAAGAGAGTGAAAGGAAGAGGAAAAATCTCAGTAAACTCTTAATTGCCAGGTAACTATGTGAATATGAGAACTTCTGAAAGCAACTTCATTAGGTTTTGTTTTCTCTGGGCTTCTCTAAAGATCTTAAACAGGTGGAAAAATCAAGAACCTGAAATATGTATTGTGCACCTCAGGGAAGTGATTGCACCTCCTTAGTAATGGCTTATTTCTGCTTCTCAAAGTCTCCGCTTCTAACTGTCTGTGGCAGATGCACCCACCGTGCTAAAGACCTGCTAAAGACCCAACAGAAGAAGAAGAGGAGAGGAGAAGACTGAGGGGTGACCTCATTATTGTAGAGTGTCAGGAGGAAGGAGCCAGGCTCTGCTCTGTGATGTTCAATGCCGGGACAAGGGGCAATGGTCCCAAGCTGGAGCACAGGAGGTTCAACCTGAACATGAGGAAAAACTTTTTTACTGTAAGGGTGACAGAGCATGGCCCAGGCTGCCCAGAGAGGTTGTGGAGTCTCCTTCTCTGCAGACATTCAAAACCTGCCTGGCCGTGTTCCTGTGTGACCTGGTCTGGTGATCCTGCTCTGGCAGGGGTTGGACTGGGGGAGCTTTCGAGGTCCCTTCCAACTCCTAACACTCTGTGATTCTGTGATCTATCTATCAGCATATTAATGCTGGTAGATAAATGATCACATTTTCCCTCCTCCCATCAGCATTTAAATCTGAAGTTCAGCTCTGTGCTGTTTTCGTTATTTAGAGTAAAACAGACTCCCATATTAAACAAGGTGACCTGAACAATTATTATTGATGTTAACTCCACACATGCACATATTTGGCTTGAGATTTCATCACTGTTTAAAAAGAAGAAAACAAATATAATTATAATCCTTAGCTTTTACAGCATTGTTCATTCAGATGCTTCACGATGGTTTACTATAATATGTTGAATCACTCCACTTATTTTTGTCATTTAAACTAAGAAGTAGTCCTGATTGAACATTTTTTTAGTCCTTTAATTTTAATAAAATGAACACACTGAACACACCTCTGCAAAGCATCTGGACGGCAGCGAATCTTATTGTCTGCCAGTATAGCCAATAAAATTGTGAGCAATAACATTCTATAAATTATAATTGATTTGAAGTACTAGTAACTATATTATAGTAGCGATGGTATTTTAAAGTCTACTACAGATACTCTTGTCTGCAGGCAGTGAAAAAGGCCTAATTAAAATGAATTGTAATGGTGTTCGACCAGCATGTGATTTGACGTATTATAAATTCATTCCCGTATTAATAGAGAATATACTTTTTTTTTTTCCCCTTTGTCTCTGTGGTCTCTGGATTAATAATAAGAAAGGGGGGGAAAGACATGAAGGTAATTTATTTGCTCTTTCTACAGTACTGACATTTTTCACCTTAATGAGCACTTAAAGTGTAAATTATACAGTCAGCTGAAGAAATAGAACAAGCGATGTGTGAGGCTTTTGTCTTATTTTTCACATCAAAATAGTTGCAAATACAATAAAAACATTTTCATTGTTCCACACCAGAGTGCCCAAAAGTACTGGGCATCATGGAATACCTTAAAACATTATGGGTTCTTGCTGATATCGTCCTTGATTTAGAGCTGAAAGTTTTGAACAAGTTTTTTAACTTTATCTGAAGACAAAACTGAATGAAGAATACTTTTAGGAATTCCCGTAGTGGTTCGGGGTTTGGGTTTGAGTGGGTGTTTTTTTTTTCCAAATATGAATGTGTTATTGAACCTAAGCCCAGTATCTTCTACTAAAGTCTTGAAGAAGAGACTAGACCTCAGGGAAGTTGCTTGACCTCCCCACTCAACGTTCCTAACTCCTTTTATTGACACCTAGTGCACAATTGCTTCATGGTTTAAAAAGTGCTTTGAGGTATTGAAATGAAAGGTGCTTTAGGAATGAGATGGTATTGATAGTTACTATTGCGCACTCATTTCGTAAACCTCAGAAAGGAAAGATTTGCTTATAACTTCAGCATTTTTCACCAATCTGTAGTTTAAATTAGGCCTCAGAGCTCCATCCGCTGGTTTTTTCTCCTGACTGCTAAGTGGTGCTGTTCAACTGTCTGGCTTCTGAAAAGACGATGATGCCACCAAAGAAAACATACCTTAAAAAATAAATACTTCCCAGTAGAAAACCTCCTGTTATTTCCTAAAGTCCTGGACAGCTGCCTCCAATGAAAGATGAACAATTAATATTATGCATACTGCAAATTCATTTTCCTAATAATCTGTACTTTTGAGGCAGTTCTGTTTTGAAAGATGTGCTCCTTCTGCAATTCCTTGGAAACCTCCATTAAAAAGTTTAATGAGGCCACAAATGAGAAAAATAGAAATACTTATGAAAACCAGTATCTTAAGAAAAGGCTGAAACGGAAAGGTTGCCTAAAGGGTTTGACTGCAGGACCTGATTTGCTCTTTGTTTTTCTCCCTGAGAAAAAACACAGAGTCTATGAATAATTATTAGGGGAAAAGAGGGATTGTCAAGTTAAAAAAAGTAATCTCTGCATTTCTTTGATAAACAGCTTTATTGCTTTTTTTGACAAATGAATACAACACCGTAATTGTTACCTTATTCCTATCTTCCAAATTAATAATAAAATTCATATTTTTATACCATATTTATTCAGCACTATACCTGTTATAAAGTTCAAAAATAGCGTTCTGGAGTTTCTGGTAACACACTGGAAACCTTTCCAGAGTACCCTTTCTCAAAGTACACACATAATACTGAAGGGACATTCCTAGAAAGAGAGCCTGATCTTCTGATCAAAGCTAATCAAAGCTGCTTTACTATTCTGAGTCCACTTCTTAGTTTTTCTGCAGACATTTGCTACAGTTTTGATGAATGGCACTTCTTCTTTATGTGCACTTGCTTCCTACTAGTGAAATTCATGTAATAAAATTTCCTTCCATCATTTTCCTTGTCTGTTTAGCTTGGAGGCAATGGATGTCTCTTATTATATGGTTATAAACTTAACTGATCCCCACCAGCAGCTAAAAAATAAATCAAATGGAAATAACAACAAGCATAACCACATCGATATGACTAATAAAAATGGTTGCTGTAAGAAAATTGCACTATTTTCAAGCCAGTTAGATTGTATCAACAGATTTTTTTCCTGCTTTTTCCGTTAGACGTGATCCATCTCATCTAACATATGTCCTTTAACGACACAGTGTTTCTAGGACTAGTGCACTCTATCAAGAAAATAAACCACTCGTATGTATTTAGCTAAAAAACGCGCTTCAGGTTATTTTGAAAGTACATCTTCACTATTACTCTGAGATTCTCACTTCTGAACTTCAGCTGGGGACACACTAGATAAGTGGGAAACTGTTTCCTCTTCCAATCTATGTCTTATAAATACAATGAGAGTGAGGTACTGAAGTCAACAATAAAAAATTGATTGAAAACAGGTAGCAAAAAATAATGATTAACAGAGATTTTAGAATTATTTTTACTATAAATCATGTTCTTTTCATTTCCAGATGTTTAAAAGTAACTCGTATTTTTCATGTCATTATGTATATATAGTTTAATTGCTGTTTCATGCTAAACACCTATTGAAATGTTTTCAATCATAATTTAATTAGTTTTTATAACTTTGTTTCATTTCCTGAATGAACTTGCCAAGAAATTCTGTATCTGTGTGATTCCTGAACTAGGGTAATGTTAATATTTTTTGTGTATCAAGGCATATTTATAGTTCCAGTCAACTTACAAATGTTGTCCTTGCCCTGCTCTCTCTCTCTCTTCCACTGTCCTCGAATCCTGCTTCAAATGATGTTATTGGTCTGTTACACAAAGTGCTGCACTATGAATTAAAAACCTAGACCATATATTCTGTAGAAAAATTTAGACTTTTCCTTACTGAGTGTCACTTTTCATCTCCTCCTTTCTTGCCTTCACTCTCTCATGCCATAGCCATGGTTTTCTACTGATGACTTGATGCAGCCATTTTCAGTGGAAATAAGTTTTCAGAGGAGCAAATACCTAATCAGCACTTTCAGGGGCATCTGCAGCTCTGGGGTCAGCTAGTTACCTGTCAACATTTTGATGGTGTCTGTGGTAGTGCAGATACTTTATTCCCAGTCCATTGCAAGCAAGGAACTGAAAGGAAAATCAATCCTGTTTTGTTTTCATTCATGCTTTTATTAAATGCACCAAAAGCTATTTCTGTTTTTCACTTATTAGTTTTGAGCTCTATTGCAATTCCATTTTTAAAAATTCTATATACTAACATGTACATGAGTGTACGTACATGCATACGTGTTTGCACATATAACTGTACACACACGCAGCACTGCAGCCTTATGTTTCCAGATGCCCTGGAGGCTGTTTTGAATTTTTCAAGGTATCACTATGAAATACTGAATTGCTATAGAAATAGTATTTTTTTTTCTGCAAAATTCAGGAGAGTCTACAGCAAGTGTCTGTAGAAAGGAGAAAATGGATTTAAAAAAATCTCAGGACATGATCAATGTACTAATTTCCAGCATGAATGAACTCTCCAGAGTTCTTGAAATAGATGCATATTTATCTCCTGACTAAATCAATAATTGTCCCACAGAAAACTATTGATAGTCTCGAGATTTTTTATCATATAATTGTATAGCTTTCAATTATTCTCTTTTATTGATTCTAGGCTGAGAACAGAATCTTTTTGTTTTCGTTGTTGACTTAAACTACGAAACCCTAGCATTTTAAAAATTGTTTTGTGAGACTCCAGGATTATTAAAGGCAATATTTTGCAATTCTTTGCCAAATACCTCTAGCTGAGATTTCGGTGTTAACACATGTCACGCAGCACCCTACCATTGTTTACAAATCTTTTTTCATTATCACTTTTGTGCCTCTATCCATTCTACTGTATTGATGAAACCTGGGAATTGAAACATGATGTTTATTTAGTGGAGTATTGATATGTTTGGACAGCTAATTCATGGCAGGCTAACTTTACTGCTGCTCCTATTTGATCAGTACACAAGTGCTCATCAAATTTCTCTCATGCTGTCTCCTCAGGCTGGCTAGGAAGAAGTAACAAAACTTACAGTTTGATCTACTTTCTGTCAGTAGTCTCTAACTATAAACAGTGTCATACCTTTATGTTTCAAAAATAATAAGTCAAAATAAGCTTAGTTGCAGCATCTTCAATTTCAGAGTTTAAAATAGAAACAAATGTAAATGTTGATCACAAATTTTTCGTAACTTTCTCAGTCTTCATACAGAAATCTCTCTCTTCTTAGGCTATTAGTATTGTGTGTATGTGGGGAATTATTTTAATCCAAACTCATCTTGTTTGTGTTTATGTTCGGTCACAAACTAGCAAAGGCAAAGTCTCTGGAATTTGAGGACTGTCTGTGACTGATCACAGTATGGACAAGTTCATAATCACAACATAGGATAGGATAGGATAGGATAGGATAGGATAGGATAGGATAGGATAGGATAGGATAGGATGGGATAGGATAGGATGGGATGGGATGGGATGGGATAGAATGGAATGGAATGGAATGGAATGGAATAGCATAGCATAGCATAGCATAGCATAGCATAGCATAGCATAGCATAGCATAGCTGGGGGAAGGCAAGTGAAAACAAAACAAGGTAAGTTTGGTTTTCTTTGAGTAGTGCTTGTAGCACTCAAGACTACTAGTGCAGACTGTAAGGCTGGGAACAGTCTTCTCCCCATGGGGATCAGTTCCTACAGGGCATCACTGGAAAACAGGGACTGAGAAAGCTCTTAAAGAAGCCATAAACCTGGGCAATTCTACCATAACAGGGACATACGGCTTGTGAGAGCCGACCTGCTGTCTGTGATATGCCTTTAAATTCACACATATGCACCAAACAATTGAATCACTTCTAACAGCTGTGACATAAATCACAAAACTGTATTGAATCAGCACCCTTGAACAAAGTTTCTGATATTTATTTTGCTTTTGTTACCGCTTGATGACCTCTATGACATTCTTTATCCAAGGAGATGCTGCTTTGGCATTTCATTTTAGATTGCTTTTGCCCCTTGTCTATTATAGCTTCTCACAGTCAACAAGACAGAATATAAAATAGTGGTTATTTATTTGTTGGTAGAATTACTGGTACTATTGCTGGTTATATGACCACTGGTTGCAATGTCACAGCTGTGCTGTTTCCAAATAAACTGGCATATATGCATAGATATATCTATATGCATACATATATACGTATAATTAGTTCAGTTTGAATGGAATATGTCAGAGGAGGTTTTCTTTTAGAGAGACTGCATCAGAGCTTGATTATATATATTGGTTTTGATGTGTGCATAGATACCTATATGAATATATGTATACATAATGCAAATTTATAATGCATAAAATCCTGAATCAACAGGCATTTTTTCCCTTTCCTTCTATAAGGAACCTCAGTAGACTAGTGGAGCAAATCAGATGTCTTAAGTTAGGTAGCATGAAAGCCTGTCGAAGGCTGGTTTCTTCTTTTTTGTCAAATATCATTAAGTAATGTTATACAGTTCCTGCCATTTTCTGATGTAAGTGACCAGTGTAGTTGCCCTTGCACAGACATTTGTAACAGATGTTAAGGTTCATATGAATGAAGAATGAAAGGGAGAGTCTGGTTGTTGAAGCATCAGAAAAAGCAGCCTAAACTGAGAGATGTTGAACCTCAGATTGAAACAAAGGACTGATCAGAGTCACTACAAGGTCCTAAATTGTACAAAAAGTTATATCCCAAAACCTGCACGTAGTTAGCAGCTCAAGAAGAAGGTACGAGGTGGGATGATGACTATATTCAACATCACCTATCCTCTGCAATTAACCTGCAAATAACCCTGGCCAGATCACTCAGCCTCCCACCTCTTGGTGCTTGTGGGTATTGTAGCATGAGACTGGTTTGGTGAGTGAGTGCTATCAGTTCTACTTTAAAATTAAAATGCCTTTCCGCGCTTAGTCTCTCCCTGAGCTTGTGACCTAGCTGTGACTTTAATTGCTACAAAGTGTGATCTATAATAACAATTCGGAACCTTTGTTCTTAGTCTACCACACAATTATAACAGGATATTTTTGCAATTTAGGTTTTCAAGTCTTTCAAGTTTGTGGTCAGTTATGGTTTCTCTGAGAATAAGGCTACAGATCCTTGTAGACACCAGAGAGTCATATTAAGTCGGTATAATTTTAAAAGTCTGTTCTAGGTGAGAAATAAATTGAGTTCAAAATGTGTCCTTGTCAGGACACTGCTTCAGAAATAACCAAATCTTGCAATCTCAGCTCTGTTCCAGCTTCTAAAACCTCTTACAGCAGTGGGGTTCACCTAGTTCTGTCATTTAAATGTTGTCATTAGGCTGTGATAGATGAGGAAAGATTCTTAATGTGTCATTGCTCTCTTTTTTTTTTGTTGTTTATTTAAGCTCCATCCAGATCAGAATATTTCTCACTCTGCTTCGTTTCCATTACACCTGAAAGGTTTCCGTGTGTTATTATTGGCTAGTGATGATAAGCGGGATTTCTTTTCTAATTTATTTTTGTTCTGCAATTTGTTAAACTGTTTCGCTCTCAGTCAAAAGAAACCAAGGCTAAAAATTTCAATGACTTGTGTGTATATCATCCGTGGGGTTTGGGTCCTGATAAAAGAGGTTTCATTTATGTATTATTAAGCTATCATGCTCTATTTTGAATAAGCCAAGTATCAAGAAAAATAAATAGAAGCCTTAATCAAGGTTTTCTCAAAGATAATTAATTGAAAGGCTTGCAAGGTAATAGCAAGGATTTGTTATTAGGTCAGAGAGAGAAAATGGATGTTTTGCTCAGCTCAGGATCATTCCACAAAAATTGCCCCTGGAGGAAAATCAATTAAGAAAAGTTGCAGTTTTGCAATGTATGCCTTTTCTAATTGCCAGAATTAACCTTTATTTTTTACTTTTTAGTTAAAATCCTAAATATTATTACCATAGTCTACTTACTAAAACAATACAGTCTTGCATTTAAGGTTTGATGCAATATAACACATAAAAAGGTTTTCGTTAAGCGAAAAATGGGAGTCACTATTTTGATAACACTTTAACCACTCACTACGTATTTTTTTTAATACTGACTTTCACCACTTTACCTACTGTTAATGACTTTCTTTAAATGGCAAAGCAATCTCGTCAGTTCAAAATAAGAATTTCTTCTGAGAGACCAATCTTTCTTGAAGTGGATGGAGACAGGTGGCAGTGCTCCTTAGCAATAAATTTATTTGTTCAGGGAACAATTCCTTTTCACAACATCTCCCCACATAGGAAATTTGTCCTTCAGGGAAGACAAGACCATATGTTTCATTAGAATTGCAATCCTTCTCCAGTCAGCCCTCATTCCTCCTAAGAAAGATACCAGTGTTCCCTTTTACCAAGGATAAGCCTCTCACTTCTCTAGCGCTGACTTTTCCTCCTTCCTATAAGTATTTCATTTCAGCCTTTTCTTCAATTAATTGTAAACTTTAATGGTTTTGAGGGGAAGAATCTTTTTGGATTTATTTTTCTAGTTACACTAAAGTTGATTGAAATAAAGTGAAATAAAGAAATAGCAGCAGGGTTTTTTTAAAAAAAAATAATAAAAGGATGAAGGAATTATATGTTGTGGACAAGAAAGAGTCTATGAGGTCAGTGAAAAATATGTGCAACGTTTTAGCAAAATCTGTGCAATTTTCTGGGCTACTGACTGGGGAGATTTTGGAAGGCAGACCAAATAAGTCTCTTTGAAATATGTGTATTTCTGAAATGACTGCATATGCCTACTATTTCCCACAACTGATCTGCTAGTGTCTTAGCTGACACTTCACTTAATAGAGCCTCACATAAACTTCCTGTGTACTGAGAGTCTTTCAAGTTTCAGAGCTTATAGAATCCTGTGATGCATCCCTCTTCATTCTGAGTCTCACAGTTCACAGTCATTCCTCCATAAACCTCTCCAGCTGGGTGTGGAATTGCCTTCATATGGATAAATTTGTTCTATTGATGAATGTATCCTCAAAGCAAATTTGGTATAATTACATTATTGCTTATACTCCGGCAGGGGGGTTGGACTGGATGATCTTTCGAGGTCCCTTCCAACTCCTAGCATTCTGTGATTCTGTGATTCTATACCTGTTATCCAGAAGCCATCACTTACTCAACTGGAGAAGCTTTAATTTTCTGCCAAGTTGTATTCCAGGTTTTTAGGCATTCTTTTCACTTTCATTCTGACAAAAGTAACTCATACTCATAATGAAGAACAGTTCTCACAAAGAGGAAACAGGACATTTCTGTGGGCTTTTCTGAAGAAACTTGTCTACGCAGATTTGAAGCTGCTGGAATGTTTCAATATATCTTACATCTGTCAGTAGGCCAAAGTCATTGTTCACAAGTCTAAAATTAGGTAAGGTCTACATATCTGTTGGAAGAGAATACGTTTTATAGGAAGACATCAGCTATAGTTTGACATCTCCATCGATACTGAGGGAGAACATTATTGAAAACACTGCTGGGTAGGTGTGGTATGGAGCAGGGCTGCATATTCTCCATGCTCAGGTCTCTAAGAATGTTTACGTGCACTTTTTGTTAGCGGGACATTATAAAGGTTTGTTCTTATTGGTCCTTGCAATGTAGCAATCCTACAACATCAGCTCCATGGTATTAATACTTGACAACTAATTTAGGGTATAAATGCAATGGACAGTTCTGTATATGTAGTGATAATCTGAGGTGATGACCCACAAAGTGTGTTGTTAATGATTGAGTTTAGTACAGTTTTGTATTCAGTTGCAGCAGTTCCATGTAAATTTTCTTTCCATTCTTATTTTTATTTCTTTCTTGTTACCAAAACCACAAACACTAAATCAAATTAAATGCACACTAAAGCTTCTTTGTACTACTCCAAGAGAATTTTTGGGAGTATTTGTGTCCCCTGTCCAGGAGGCATGAAAAAAAGGATTTAAATGAAAATGTTGAAAAGTGTTGCAGTCTTGTCATTTTAATTTCATTTTTTTTTTAATGTGACGTGAGGTTGACTTGAGGTCCTTTCTTTAACTGTCTTTTAAAGACTTAAACGCTACACTCTCTTATATATACAAAGTCAATTAACAAGCTTTAATAATTCAGTCAAGTGACATATCAAGTGTCATATTTTATTTTTTATAGCTTAGCCAGATGGCATCACAAAAAACTATGCGAAAGTGGCTAGTATTACACCTGCCAATTTTCCACACTTGTCAAAAGGATAAAGTGATATTTTTTGTTCAGACACGATATGAGAAAAAAAGCCAACTGTAACCACTTTAATACAGAACTAGATAACTTCGGACAGTATTTAATCCAGTTTTTTTGACCTCCTTTGAGCAGAAGTATTAGGGTCTATGGCTCATAACAAATCTTTTGTCACTCTTCCAAAGCTATCCATGCATTTTAAGATTATTGAAATGGCATATCCAAATCTGTGTCTATCGATTGATAGTTACATACATAAGTAGATATCTGTTAAGGAATTAGAAGTTTCTGCAATGGGAGTGTAGCAGGCCGACAAATCCATCCATTTTTCAACTTCAAAACAATATTTCACTCATTGCTATTGTTATTATTATCAGTATTATTCACTGTTACCATTCATATAATTATTACAATGGTATTATTTTATTATTCACAGAATCACAGAATCGCTCGGTTGGAAAAGACCTCTTCATTGTCATTCATTCACTCCTTTACAGCACAATCTACGTTAACAAATAACTCACACATGTCATTGTCATCATCACCATGTACAGAAAAGCGTTACTTTTTAATACTCATCTTCTAAATCAGCCCTAAGTGTGCAATGCCATGAAGCTGATGCCATGCAGTTAGTACTGATGGCTGTGATCCTTGTTGGCTTTTAGTCTCAGTGTTCAAGGTGCTCAGGCTGGGAGTGCTTAGGCTAGAGAAGATGAAATAAAAATGGGATTGTCTTCTTCTTTCCCCATTACTTCTCTTCAGGTTTGAAACTTTTATGTCGCTTGCTCCCCTCCCAGAAGGGAGGCTCACTTCTGCTTCTGATGTTGCTTGTCTTGGTTTTGTCTTGCTTGTCATCCCTCTGCTGTATTCCTGACAACGCCTTACCTATTTGCAGTCCCTGTGGGTAAATAATGTGACAACTTTTTGTTACTCTTACATGAAACTATGAACATCTTCACTTGCCCCTTTGGTGGTTACATTGCCCACATATGCATTTAAAATACTTACACATTGTGCCTGGCTACACTATCACAGAGTTATGGATAGAGAAAAAGAAAGTAAATGTATAATTTGGTATTAGAAAATGTTAAAGCTGCTAACGAACCTATGTATAGCCGAGGTCCTATTTTAGTTACAGCTTGTTTTATTCACTAAAAGTACGTTCACTAAAAGTACATCCAAATGAATCAAAGATGAAATTTTTCAGGTCCAGAATGAGAAGTGTCTTCAAATATCTGAATGTTGCTGAGGAGAAGAAAATGTTTTCTCTCCCACCACTCTCTCGTTTTCCACCTTGCTTTTTAAATCTACAGGTGAGCTTCATTTTCCTTCTGCTCAATTTTCTTTAAGCCTTGCTCCCCATTATCCTAAATACAAATTCTGCTATATCTTGAGTGTGAAGAGGAATAGAATGGCATAAAATAAACATCTTCAGAACTTCCACTTCTCTGACAGACTCTACCTTTCCTTTCCCAGTGATAGAAAGGACCCTTTCAAATTTATTTTCCCAGTTGTGAAAGCTATTGTATATCATGCGCTCTAAACTGCCTACTACTCAGATTTCTTTAATAGAAAAGGAAACTTTAGCAGAGACCCAGTCATCCACAGATGGCTGGTAAAGACAGCAAAGGTTAGAAAAGAATCAGAAGCGGTTATAACAGAATAAATCTAAAATAATGAAACAAGAAGAGTAAGATAATGGTAAGGGAAGTGAACAGAGCAGGTGAAGAATTACTCCATCTCTTCTCCTTGAAGAAAGCTGACAATAGAATAGAAATAATCTTCTATAATGAAAAAGTTGTGTTCATATTGTTAATGAAATACAAAAAAGAATAATACATAATAAAAAATAATTGGACCTCTAGAAAACACAGCCTACAAGAAAAGATTGAAAGAACTGAAGACCTCAGAGTTCAGGGAAGGGAAAACAGAAGAGAGGTGTTGGAATAGTCTGTTGGAATGCAGGATAGAAAAATCTGTTCTTAGTTGAGTAAGGCAAGAGCAATGGGCTTAATCCGTGGCCAAGGATAACTAAGTTAGGAAAAGGACAATGACATTTCAGTGGAGAAAGTTTGAAGACAACATCCTTTGTAGTATTTTCTTCCCTTAAGTACTGAATTTCTGCTTACATAACCTCTTGAAGTCTTTGTTAACCTTATATCTTGCGATTCTGTGAACAAGGACAGTGAAGAAGAGGTTTCTAATGCACAGTGACCATTTGGCTCTTAGACTGTTTTGCCTGAATCAGATTTGAAGGATTTTCTTTTCTTAAAGAAATTCTGCTGTTCCAGTCCTGTTTTGCCTAAGACTACATTTTTGCTCCTAAAATCTCTAAAACCCACATCTAGTTTTGTGGATGTTCTCTGAAGTAAACTTGGATGATGCATAGCTAGTGACTGCCAAAGCCGAAAGGTTTAAATAGCTAAAGTAGGACACTTGATGCCCTTTCAGTGACTGTTGAGTTTCTCTCTTTACATATTTATGTATTTCAGAACAATCAATGCTGTTGGAAGGTTGCTAAACCAGGAAACAGAAGAAAGACTTTCTGACCTTAGGTTTTAAGAGAAAGCTTATTCTGTTTAGAACAGTCTAGTGGGCAGGTTAACAGATGTTAAAGAAATTTAAAACATAATCTTATTCAACATGCACGGAAAGAAAACAATCTTGACATTCCTACCTATGGCAGGGATGAGACATGATGATATTGTAATGTACGAATGTATTAATACTGTGATATATCTCTAGTATAGTTTTAGATTTTACTCCTGTATATTATTATGTTTAGCATAAATGAAACTAGTTGTCCTAATGCATAGCATCATGACTGCTTCTGAATAGGCAGAATTTTTAAGTCGCTTTGCAATAACCTGTTTGACAGGGTACACTGACAGTTGGTATGTGAAAATATGAGACCTTATTTGAGGATATTAGTTTTTAAGTACTTTTAATTCTGAAAATCATATTGGGCTCAGCTGAGGAAGTGAAAACTGGGAACAAATGCTTTCTGTAAACAAACAGGCGTCAGGAAAATCTGTAAGGACAATTACAAGCTTACAATTTTTCTGTGGATTATTGTACTGCCCTTTTTGTTTCCCTCTCACCAATCAGTATTCATAATGTCTTTCTGTTGTCTAGAATTCTCAGCCTTAATTAAAACAAAACAAAAAGGAAAACCCTACAGTTTATAAAAATGTCTAAGGGATCCATTGGGATTGTACTCATTGTACCATCACCTCCAAAGTTTGCTGGTTGAGCCCTGGAGGACACCTCTAAAGCAACAGCAGCTTCATGAAAATGTGTTCACATTCATCTAGGAGATAATGACTGTTGGCTCAGTAAACCTTCTTGCAGCAGTTTGATCCACCTGGGGAGGGCTGTCCTTGCACTTGGTATGGATGTAATGCCACAGTATTTGTGTGTCCCTATCAAATTGATGTCACATGGAATATTTAGCCAGTGGCATACAAGTCTGCCTGATTTTTGCAGCTCAACTGTAACTTTATTTTCTGGGATTTTATCTGGTTTTACCTTACATTTATTTTATATTTGACTTGCTGTAAGTATAGCATCTCTCAGAGGTATGCTGAAGCATCTGAAATATTGTGCTGCCTAATACTTAAATTGCCATTTGTTCTAGAACTGAAACCTACTGTGTATTGTAGCTTTATAGACATCTGGGATCCACATTATCAATACTCCATTTTCACACCCAGAAGGGAGCTGTTTCACTTTAATATTCATTTAATATTTAACTGTACAATCCTTTCCTCTTATTTAAAAAGGAACTTTTCCCCTGATATCAGAGTTCATTCATGTTGTTAAACCAGACTCGGCAATATTGTGTTTTACTTGGAGTCATACTGAAACATTCTGGCTAAACTGAGAGTTGTAAATTAAATATGTCAATGACTGTTTTCTGGACTTAAAGCCAACTGCCACAGAATTATTTGTGTCCGTGCTAAATCTGCGTCTGACTCTCCAAAACAGGCTGGCCATAGCTAAGCAGCCAGTGGAAACACTGGTTCCAGTGCTGCTCGCTCCAAGTCTGGCACTGGCTGGGGCCAGTCCTCAGAGACTCCAGCAGATCTGTTCCAGGGCCTGCTCTGATAACTGCATGCTGCAGACAGTCACGTCCAGAGCTGATCAGCATTCTCGGGCTCCTCTTTGTGCATTAAACAGTAATGAATACCGTTTAATGCATTTATGAATGTTCCAGATTTTCCTGAAAAATTCTGTCCTTCATCCCCATTGCTAAACTCATTTATTCTTGAGCCTCCTTCATGGGTAACAGGATCACCAGAGGCAGGAGCAAGGTTTTTTCTCTCCTTTAGGATTGGGCCCCAGGGAAGTCCTGCAGGTGACAGAAATTCTGGACCAACACTCATTATAATTGAACAAACCCTAGAAAATTGTCAGTGGAAGGTACATGGCACTATCCCAGCTTTCTCTACCTGTCCCATCCTTAAGAAAAAAAACACAAATATAAATAACATTTTCAAACACTGTGAAAAAAATACCATTTTTTGCTTCACGTGATGGCTTCTTTTTTGAGATACTTATTATGTGTAGCTATAATAATTCAGAAACAGAGGGGTTCAAATACACTTCTCCTCATTTATTGCTTTCATTGCAAATACAGACTGCTGTAGCGTTAATTAGTATTTACATCAATGAAATCAAATTAGATTCTAACTTCTTATCAGTCAATGAAGATTTATTTAACTTGACATGTTCTGGCTTTATATCAGAATGCATTAATCGTTTATTATTCTTCATCGACTGAAATATACACCTTCATATCTGCTGTACTACAGCGTGGACACCACAACTAAATCATGTTCAGAATAAACACATACAATTAGCTTTGAGGAGCTGGAAGACTTTATCTAGCAAATTTGTTCTGCTTTCTAATTGGTTTTTACAATAGATCAACACAGTTTTCTCTGCAGAAGGGAGAGTTTAGTAATACCCTCAACTGCAGAAAAACAACACTGAGTACATGTCATAGCTTTCAATGTCATCATCTTATCATCAGAATATCTTCCAAATGCTTCAGATAAGGTATTTGATGGAATTTGTTACCAATCAGAGTGTTATTTTCTTCTTCTCTCTGTTTCTTTGACAACTGTTTTTGTCAAGTAATGGTCACTTGTGTGGAATCATCCAACAACTGCACCGAGGTAGGACAAGAAATTGTACTGGTGTCCCCACTAGCCTGAGAAGTTGAGTAAATGAAACGTAATTTCATGCTGAGTGTTCAGAGCAGGGGAAAAACTTATGCAGAGAGGAAATATGAAGAAAGTGAGAGAAAAGCAACAGCTGAGCAAGAGCTCCTCTGTGCATTTGTCCATTTTACATTCATATGAGTGTTGTATTTCTTTCTTTTTCTCCTGCTGCCTTTTAGCAGTTTTCTGATGCTAATCCTAAAAACTTTCTCATCTTTTATTGATCATCTGACATCCATAGCTTTGCTCATTAGTCTTCCAAAATCATGTTATAAACCCAGGACATTCCAGTAAAAACGCACCTATATTGCATAGCCATCACAGGCACACACTCATCTGATTCGTTAATGCACTTTGTGAAAGGGTCTTTCTTTCGTCTCTGTCCTTTTTGCTCCTTAAACAGCTGCAGTAACATCAGTAATTTCAACATTTAACAAGGAGTCTCTTCCCTTACTAAACCTTCTATTGAATATTGGTGTATCCCACCCAATATTCACCTTCACACATCCTTCAAATATCAGCATGTGCTCTAAACCCATGTAAGGACCCTGCATGGACCCAGAGCCCCTCACCCAGTTACCAGGGAACTGCTCAGGCCACAGGGTAGTCACTTGCCCACATACCTTAATACACAACACTTTATCCGATGGTAAAGCTGACATTGCATGCACCCTTCACCAATAAAATGAAGGGCAGGAAACATAAAAAAGGAACTCTTTCTGTCCTGTTCCAGAGCTCATGAGAAGTAATGACCCTGAAATCACAAGAAGATGCTATAGGCTGGAAAGGAGGAAAACTCTGCTTGAAGTAAAGGTAACAGAAGATAATAAATCACTTTTCTAGGAAGGCTGGAAAATTTGTAGCATTGTCTTAAATCAGTTAGGACAGAAATCTGCCTGGAATTGCATAGACATAGAGAAACATCCTCTGAACATGACGGTGAATTCAGTCACCACTTATGGTCCTATCCAGGTATTTCCCTACCATTCTGTATCAAATCCTTCCTTCTCAAACTGCCACCTTCGATGACACTGATATTGGTGTGTCAGTTTGAAGGAATGGAAATTGTCTTCTTTTATACACCAAACCCAGAATTACCTTTCCTTTTCAGCTCAATTTTGACATTACTGCAGTGAATACAGAGACAGCAGTTAGAGGAGATCGCTTGATCTGCAGCTTTGGATAATGAATAGGTTGGCACAGACTGAACTACAAACCTTGGATGGCACAGCACATAATCCTGTTGGGAGGTCTCATGTCAACAAGCAAAACCTCATCTTGTGTCTAGTGTGGTTACTTCATACCATGTATTTGGCTTCTAATATTGACAGAATTATCAAATTCAAATATCAGCTGAAAATTTGGAAAATTGATATTATTAAAATATAAATTCTGTTACACTTTTTGCCATAGAGTTCTACTTTTTATAAAAGTTCTCCCTGAAAACTCTGTGTTTCAGATTTTGTAGCTCCAAAGCACTTATTTGTGTCACTCACAGCTATTTATGGTTTCCCCTACCTTTTCAGTAGTAGTTTGGAATTTTAATAGGAAGCTCCACCAGAATATCATCATTTAATGAACCTGGAGGTCAAACAATATTACTCTGTTGCCTTACAAACACTATTTTAATAAAATTATGCTACACCACTGGGACTGGTATTCTTTCCAGGCCTGCTATTTAAATTAACGTGGTTTTTAAGTGTATACTGAAAAGATTTTATTCACTGGGCCTATCAGTTTACCATTTTTCAAAGGCTAAAAATGCCTTGTTTATGTTTATTAAGGCTTAGATTAAAAAAGTCTGGCAAGTGTATTTGCTGAAGTTCCTGTTATTGCTTCCACCTTAAGTAACTGGAGCAAAGTAAATGCCATATGGATGAAATCCAGTTTCTCCTTATTATTGGAGTCCTTAGTTGGTTATTATCTAAACAATAAATACACATAATATGAACCACCCTGGCTCAGTTATTTGGCCAGACAGTAAAAGAACTACAGTAGTTTATGTTGTCGTCACAGCTGTTGCTAAGCGATTAGGCAAAATCATGATGCTCAGCCTCCAGCAGCCTGTCATGCAAAATTACAGCAACACTCTTTAACCTGGTGTGTGGAAAAAAAACATGCAGCAGACCTAAAATATCTGCTGACTTGATTTTTCTGATGGGTCGTCTGGGCGCAAGGAGGGATGTTGAAGCCACAAGCTGATTACATGTATCTGCCACCAAGATTCGTAGCCCTCAGCCTCTCCAACAAAAGGCTCATCCCAACAAGAGCTGGATGTTCCTGCCCTCAGTCAATCAGCTATCACAGAAACCAAATGTATCAAACAGTGAGGGTTTTTTCCCCAGATGCCACGTCAGAATTTTTACTAAGTTCACTGAGGTCGGTAGGTGTAATAATTTTAAGAATTCAGCAGGCTTCAAATAGGTTTTTAATCAGGTCTAATTCCCATACACCTATTGCCATGTAGAATGACCTTTGTTCATAATAACACATTATAATTGTGGTAGTTTCACTTTTTTATTTAATCTTTGGGCTATCAGCTGGCTGACAGGGGGAAATGTAGGACTAGCAAATATGGATGGGACATAGGTTTTGTGTCTGAAAAGTCATTAATCTTTCTGATGAAATATCAACATCACACACACCACAATTAAGCAAATCTTTCAACCCTTTAAATTCATACCTTTTCTAAGAACAGTTTTGATAAGCGATTTACCAGAAAATGCTGATTCATTCAGAAATTTCCTGCAGTGTTTTAACAGCCAACAACTCCTCCTTGTTTACAGCATAGGAACATCCTTTCTAAAAGCAATGTCCGCCTGAGCAAGAGAAGGGACTGTCAGGGCAAAGGAAGGCTTTACATCTACCTGGACAGATGAAGTAGAAATGAGAGTTCTCTGTCTGGAGAAGTATCACGTATCTCAGATCGGACTTGAGGATTTATCTCTTACATAGATTTTTTTTCTGCACGGTGCTGTTCCTACTAGTGCAGAAATAAATCTCCCTTCCTTTTCTTCCCCAGACAGCCTCTCTTCAGCAGTATATTCTTTACACTTCTAGAGAATATAAGGGGTTTACCTGAATGTTTCAGTCTTTTTACTTTAGGATATGGAAACTACTTGGAAAATTGAAGGGAGCAGTTCTTGGCTTTCTTTAATATATTTTGTCTGTCTCCAGGAAAGCCTGAATCCATGCAAAAATTTGAGCTTAAATAGAGACAACCCTGAAAGACATTTTGCTCACACAAGAATATGTTTATTGTATGTCATTTGTTGTTCTACAATCCCCACAAACAGCTGAGTCTCCAGTCCTAAACTACAAGCAAGGACTGAGCCAAGGCAAGAGTTGGTTGAACGAATGGTGAAGAAACCACCAGTGCAATATGGGAAATGGTGATGTTCCTTTTCGGGGGTTTCACTTTTATTGGCAGTTACAGAGATTATTGTAAATGGTGAGAGTCCAGGGCACAGTAATACATGGGCACGTGGCTTTTAAACAGAAAAAATATTGAGAGTCTAAGTGAACCACATGACCTTGGAAAAAGGGTTATTATTTTAAAAAATTAAGGAAAAAAACCCTCAGTTTTTAAACTGATGCACAGAATGGTCTCAGGTTTTCTCTATAATAATGCAGAGTTTTAATGGAGAAATCTTGTATTGGGTTTAAAATGCATGCCATGTTGGCCAACAGATTTTTGACCTGGAAATTCTGTATCTGTCCAGCTCAGCTATGCGTTTTCAATCTATGTTTATGATCTATTGATACTATCTCAAATCTTGAGCTTTTTTTAATTATTATTATTTGTTTTGCTTTTCTTCTCACAAATATCAAACATTTGACTTTGACTACTGGGTTCTTGTTGATATCTACAGATCATCTTGTCTCATGAACTACATTAAAATTGATCCTTGATTCATGTATTTCGTATATTCCTGCCTAGACAAGTGATCCCTTTGCCTGGATTTATCATACAGGGCTAATGAACTATGTAAGGTTTTTTTTTAATAGTGTCAATGAAGGTGAGCTCAGAAATAACGTTTGGAAACAGCTGAACTTCCAGATGCACTTATGGAGCAAAATACATATGAGGAGATAGCAGAAAGTTTGTACCCCAGTTTCTGACACAACATGTTCTAGGATAGAAGTAGTTTATTATTAAATGGCGTGGGCATGGGTTTCTGCCTCCCGCTTGTTTTGCAGATGTCTGAGAAAAAACACATAAATAAATGAGGAAGCCAACTGATCAAAGGTTCCTCATCTTATAGAAAACATTGATGCCTTCTGGCCCTAAAAAAACAGACCATGCATAAAGCATGTCAAGAGTTTCATGGGACAAATGGAACCTTCGCATACTGGATAAATTAGAGCAGTTCTTGTTCAAGTAGTTCACCTTGGGCACAAGTGGTCTTCCTCCAAGTTTTCAGCAAGCATGGCTTCCTGAGCTAATTGATTCACTAATTTAAAAGAAAACTTTAAATTTGTGCGTCTTCTATGTTTAGGAAAAAATATTTGTAATTAAAACACTAATTTCAAATAAATTGTGTAAAATTCATCCTAATTTGAGTTTAGACTGAATTCACAATCTCAACAACATGAGTCTCCACATACAACATAGCAAAGAAAATAGACCACAGACAAATTATTAATTTTCATACTGGTGCAACAGGTGAAAATGGGCCTTTAGGGAATTTTCCTGTGATTTCTTCTGAGGCTCACCTCTCTTACAACCTGTGAAATTAATTCCTTCCATGAACATGATGAGTTGCTTATTCGTTCTAGTTCAGATTTCATCTGTGCCTCGAGAAAGAAATCAGATGTAATGATTTGTGATTTCTGTTGTTTCAGTGCACTCCGAAATCTCTCCTCAAGACCACAGATCCCTTCCTAGTCCTGTTTGTTGGCTTTTTCATACTGCTTCTACAAATGAAATCCCTGCCCATTTCTGGCGTGTTTTGTCTTTGCTACAATAGCTTTGTCCTGTCCTGTGTTTGTGCCTCACAACTCTGATTTAGCAAAACTTTCCACCATTTACCAAATAAAACTAAACTAGGGAATCACACCAAAGCGCCTCAGGAGTCCTAGAAGGTGATCCTTCAGGGACCTTACTAGATTTAATTAATTTGCATAATGTACAATGCTTTGAGATCTTCTTATGTAAGAATTTGACTATGTTCCTCCATGTGTCTGCTAAACACTAGACAGGTAATGCAGTGAGTCTGCAATTCTCTCTTACCCAGCTATGAATGGAAAGAGGAAGAAAAGGGAGAATTAATACGCATCTCCTCCACTTAGGTCTTCGTCATTCTCTCGTGTCTCCTAGTAAGGGCAATTTTCTCATCAGTTCCCTACAGACGCATTGACATTTTTTATTTTTATATTTAGAAATAAAAGGTCAAAACCTCCAACCATTAGTTGGTTTAACAAAGTTGAGGGCAAGGTGAATACCTTCCTGAATTAGCTCAGCACAAAAGAAACTGCTGTTCAGCAGTTATTTCCCATTGGCAGATATTAGTATTCCTGAGGGAATTATGTACAGCAGGCAGGAGCATGGATGAAAAATATTTAACTAGCCAAATACAAAACCTGGACTCAAGCTATGGAAAAGACATCTTGAAAAAAAAACCAAAATCAAATTAAAAAAAAAAGAGGACTCAATCTATGGAAAAGACATCTTGAAAAAAAACCAAAATCAAATTAAAAAAAAAAGAAACACCGAAAACCTCAGTGTAAATTAAGACCTTGACAATTACTTTTTGTTTGGAAGGAAAACAAGGTAATCACGCAATGCTTATTGCTCCTTGTTGGATCCATTTTAGCATGCTTCATAAGAATTAAAATACAAGTTTTCAGAAGATGAGCACTGAATATGACACTTCTTAAAGGACTTACAGTGACTCTAAAAAAGGAAAAACTGATGTGGTGGAGTTGAGAAATGGGTAGAAAATCAAAGGAGTCTTCCAAGATTTTTGAAAACAAAAAATGTGGAAAATGACAGTGATTTCCCATGGGGACCACAGAATGCACAATGCTGCACCCATGCCAGTTTAAAGATATTAAAGGAAATGTGGTACATCTGCTATACAACATCAAGATAATATATCACAGTGTGATGCTCCACGATGATTATGTGCGTTCAGCTCTTCTTCTGTATATTTCAATTCCTCTTCTTCATTATCTTGCACACCAGACAAATTGTCATTGGAAACAAGTAAGATGAACACTTTACTCAAGCCATATATCTTGTTGCTACAATAAAGAAATTGTAAGAAATCTGGTTTGACTGCTTCCCATGTCCTGCTGTGTTGTGGTTTAGGGCTGGGCTGGCCACTGACTGGGTTGGACAGACGATCCCTATTAACTCCTCTCCCCTCCCTAGAAGGGGAAGAGAAAGAGAATAAGGGAGAGAGACTTACAGGTTGGAAAAGAAAACTAACAGATTTAATAAAATATTAATATTAATACCATAGGATAATAATGTAAATAGGAAAAAAATGAAATATATACAAATATGTACAAACATATACCTAAAACCAATATAAAATCCTCCCCCCACCCTCCCCCAATGACGATTACATCATCAGAGGCTCTGCAGAGCCGGGCACTGGAAAAGTCCCAGGCTGGACCCAGCACCAGGTAGGAGCAGGATGCAGGAACTGGATTCAGGAACACATGGATTAGGATCGGAGGCAGACAAGCTAGCAGGGTTCTGCTCAGACTTCAGCCATCGCAGATGAAGGGGAAAGAGAAGATCAAAGGGCAGAGAAGGGGTGGGACACTCGTGATCCCTCAGCTTTATCCTGGGTATGACCTATGTGGGATGGAATACCTAGTTGGTCAGTTTTGGGTCGTCTGTCCTGTCCGCTCCTCCTCACAGGTGTGAATACAGCACCCATGGTGAGACAGTGGCCTTGCCATGTTTACATAACATACAAGCACTATCACTTGTAGAAGTGAACACTGTCTGGAAAAACACGGCATTAGTTTCAGCAAGTACAGCCACTTAGAAGAGACTGAGCTGAAAAGTAAAATCACTGAATATAAAATTAGTTCTATTTAACTCAAACCAGGACATGTCGCAAGATGACTAAATGTTTGGGAGTTGTAAACTCTCAGAGGCAATGATCACTCCCAAATAACTCACTTACATGTGAGTTCATTCAAGTGCTAATGATTCTACATAGTATGAGGGTATGCTTTCTCACCTCTTCCAGTGGAAGATTCATTCTCTGGCAACGCACAGTTGGGCAAAGGGTTATAACAGGCATGTGTACACAAAGGCAAAATAAAAGGAAAAGGATTACAAGGTTTTATGGAAATGTGCTTGCAATTCTGTGCTGTCATACTGTTTATGATGCTCTCATCTGACAAAGATTCAGATTTCCCATATGGGAATCATATTAAAAAGAATTACTATTTCTCTTTCTATTTGATTCAGTGAAGTTCTGTATTGCCTGGTGCAATGTAAGGCATCAGCTCGATTAAATGGGAGAAAGGTGGGGGCAAAAGGAGAAAAATAGAAGAGAGAAACACTTCCTGATGAGTGAGCTCCTATCTTTTGTGTTGCTGGCTGTGTACTAAGTAAAATAGAATCACAACATGGTCATCAATAGTATAGAGAACCGAATGCTACTTTACATTAAAAGAAAAAATAAAAAGAAGAAATAAAATCATAAAGATTTTCTCACTTGCATGACACACTAAAATCAAGAATTGCAAAACTTCCATTATCACAGGCAGAAGCTTATTATTAATGTGTTTTTCTTTTTCAGAGCCTCTTCGCTGAAATAGAATTCAAAACCCATGCTGTGACTCTGCAATATTGTTCATAGCAAGAAACTATTTTGTTCTGCCTCAGAGGCAATACATTTTTATGCTTAATTTTGCCCTGGGTATATACACCACTTGTTTATGTCCTTAAAATGTCTTTTAAGGAGATTAATATCAATGCAGATCTAGTAAATCCAGCTATGAAGATTTAATTCTCTCCCTCATGCAGCAAGACAGCATTTACATTTTGTTGTGGTAGCTCATATGTCTACATAACGATGGACAGAGTATCTAATCACAAACATAGAGATATATGCATATATTTGTTTCACGTTCTCAGAGTAACTTTAATTATATAATTTTACTTAAAGTTTTATTCCTAGCTTCAGATCACTCTTTAGCCTCAAGTGGTGTTACCAAATCTGTATCTGCAGTAAATTAGGTTCATGTAAATAGATGCTTTTTCTCCAAGAAAAATACCAGTAAATGGTGCATGAAAACTTCAGTAAGATTTGTAGTTGACCTGGTGCTACGTCTTTGGAAATGAGCATAACCCGAGGATTAATACATATGTGTAGGCATTACTATGTGTCTATACATCATTTCTGTATATGTCTGTACTTCATACTGGTTTTATTTAATACAGATGTGAGGAAATCAGAGGCTGGGTTTGATTCCTATGACCGCTACAAACAACAGGGGCCCTGAAGGCAAGCCTGCAGAAGCTTATCAATCCAGAGTATTTTACTCAACTTGAATGATGTTTATTATAACACTTTTTTTTTCTTTTATTAAAAAGATTCAGGGGAAAATAATGCCATTCTCATTTGAGTCTCACTCAGAGCTATTCTGCTTGTTTCTCCAATCTGTCAAACATTAGTGCATTGAGTGAATAACTTGTCATGTTAAGTATACATATAACAGAATTAATTCCAACCCCACCACCACGTTATCAAGAAATCATTACATTTCCAAAGTGTAAATCACACTTTATTCCAAACACATTGAGTGAGACCATGTCACTGTCACATCTCATCTTTGGAGAAATGCAAGTGACTCAGATCTGCAAATCCCTAACGGGTTGAACAAGAGTGCATCAAGCCTCAAGGTTCTTCATCAAAGTGTTTGTTGAACAGTTCCAATCAGTAATACTACATTTACCAGTTTTGTTCACAACAATCAGCTCAACAACCAACAACAAATTCATGGCAGATGACACAGCAGTAGCTTTTTCCACAATAATCAGCTGAATAGCTGACAACAATTAGTGACAGGTAATATTGGCAACAAAGAATGGCAGTTATAACATGGTATGTTGTATGTTATATGTTATATGTTTGTTATATGTTATATGTTATATGTTTGTTATATGTTATATGTTATATGTTATATGTTATATGTTATATGTTATATGTATGTTATATGCTATATGCTATATGCTATATGCTATATGTTATTCATTATACGTTATATGTTATGTGTTATATGTTATATGTTATATGTTATAGCATAACAAGGAAGTTCTTTACTGAGAGGGTCATCAGAAGCTGGAACAGGCTGCCCAGGGAGGTGGTGGAGTCACCATCCCTGGATGTGTTTAAAGAGCGGGTAGACGAGGTACTTAAGGATATGGTTTAGGGGGTAGACAGGAACGGTTGGACGTGATGATCTCAGAGGGCTTTTCCAACCGAGCGATTCTGTGATTCTGTGATTCTGTGTTAACACGGCAGTTTTTCTTAATAGCTGACAACAATCTGCAATCTGTGTCACTTAAATGGAAAGGGAGAGAATAGAAAAGAAAGGAAGACAGAAAGAGCTGTGCAGGTTCCAGCATCAGACCTATCAACAATAGCACCCAATCACCGAGAACACCACCTATACAGGCATCTTTGCAGGTTCCATAAGCAGCCAGCCTCCTCTCTTAGAGTTTCCCTGCTTCTCATGCTCATTAGTAAATTAGCAGCTATGCTCCTTACAGGTATGGGGACGCAAGTCTTTTCAGTCTTGATTGACCTCTTCTAGGTGCAGGAGCTCTGGCTTGTTCTGTGAAAAAGGGAATTAGGTACAGAGGCAATGAAAAGTGATCTACTTATCTTACCTACCAGGGTAGCAGGGGCTGTGAGGCCTCCCCCTTACCCCAGGTGTCACTCGGTTGATTCAGTGCCAGACCACCAGGTGTCGAGATGCTCAACGCTTGCCTTTGTTCAGGTCTGGAGCTTATCTGCCCAAAATAAACATAGTGCCCAGCCTCAGCACTTACCATTCTGCATCGCACACTCACAAGCCTTGCCCTTCACATTAGGACCTTAGGCCAATGTTTGAGACATTAACATATTGTCTGGACCCTTACAGTCACTCATCAATTCCAAGGAGTAAGTTGTGTCTCAATGGCACTATTTATTTAAGCCTAAATCAGCAGTCTATTTAAACCTTATTTGTTTATTTACTTACTTTCTTACTTTTATTGAGCTGCAAGATTGCTTAATAATCAGTCAAAAAGTGTGAAAGAGTTGTATAAAATATTGCCAGACATAAATGACAATGTCTGCTCTGCCTGGCTTTCATGGTGAACGGATAGGAAAGAGCACCTCCAGAAATTCAAGTCTGGGGCATAAATAGAACAAATTCAGGAATGTTATCAGCAAAGAAGTTCCTTACTTTAGTAGGCTTCCATTCTGGACAGAGAGCATCTGTTAGTGAAAGTCTCAATAAAGGAGAGTTATCATTGAGATAAGTCCCTGTAGCTGAAGCTGCATACTGTAAATTTCCATTACTAGATTGCTTCTCCAGATAGTGTCAGATTACCATTTAATAAAAGTTAAAAAAATATCTTTTCAATGAAAATTGAGAAATTAGTCATTGTAGCCTTCAAATCAAAGTTATGCTAATATGCTTATGCATTTGTTTTCTTTGTCTTTTTCTACCTAAGCATATTTATCTAATTCTATATATGTTGTGACCTGCAGACTGGAATTATTTGCTTTCAAAACTGTTACCCATCAGTGAATAAAATATATTTCTCTGAAGGAAGAGCAGCTTTCACTATACGCCAAAACTAGAGCTGAATTCTGCCATTGTAAACTGATTTGAAATGGTTCTCCACAAGTAATTTTTATTTTAGGACCTGTCGATATAACTTGTTATCAAGTTTCATTTTTTACACTCTCCTATGTGCTAGTTCCTAACACTCTTTTGAAAGATTATTTTTCTTACAGAAGGAAAAATATGATTGTCTAATATAAACACACTTGCTATGTCCAAATTTTAAGCAGAATTTCTATTCTCTTGGGAAAAAAAGGTAAGCAGGAAACAACCTGTATCTATGCAGAATTGCTCCCTATGCTCTCTGAAGCATGAGTCCTGCTTAGCCCTTTACATTTTGCCTATTAAATTTTCTGATACATCTTTATGCAGTTGTGGTGTTTGGCAATTTAAGCAACAATATTGAAGTTTATTTTAAGCACAACAGAATTTACAGATTACATTAAGGTTGCTGCAAGTAGTAAATATTAGGGCCAAGAATTGCAGAAGGATTTGCTGAGAATGAATGACAGGTGAAATTCAAAGTAAGTAAAAGTAAAGTAGAGCACACGGAGAGAAACAGTTTGACTAATACAATGAACAACTGAAAGCTTACTGCTTGTACGCTGGAATGAGATCTTGAGTTGTATTAGATAACTCCATGAAAAGTATGATTTCTGTGTTCAATCTTTGTCAGAGAAGTAATTGATAATTAGTAGAGAAGTAAAGAGCAAAACATTATTAGGATACTTAACAAACCCAAGGTGAACCCAATACCTCGTGAATGCTGTCCCTGGATTTCTAATCTCTCCTCTAAAACGTTGTGTCTGGGAGTCATCCAGATGAGAGAACAAGAATGAATAAAGCTCTGTATAAGGAAATTACTAAGTAGAGTAAGACCCTCCAGCCTGCAAAATGGATGGTTCAAATGCATTATCATAGAGCTTTATAAAACATGAGCAGCTCAGAAAAGGTACAGAATCATAGGATGGTTTGGGTGACAAAGATCCTTGTCCAACCACTCTGCCATTGGCAGGGACATCTTTCACTAGATCAGGTTGTTCAGAGCCTCATTGATCCTAACCTTCAACACCTCTAATGAGGTTCCCACAACTTCTCTGGGCAATCTGTTCCAGTCTTCCACCACTCTCGTCATTAAAAAATGTCTTCAGTGGTTGCAGTGCTCCAGCTGGGGCCTCACAAGAGTAGACACATAAATGAGGCATTATTTTTCACGATCTGTTTGAATGCCAGAAGCAGGGGACATCAAATAAAACCAGAAAATGACAGCTTTGAAATAAAGAAAAAGAGGTGGCTCTTCATATAGGATGTAATTGAGTTGTGAAACTTCTTGAAACAGATGAAAGTGACAGAATTAAAACACAGGAAAAACAGGGCTTCTGTTGCAGGAAGTCAACCTACACATGAATGAAACCTTCCATGTGTAGTAATGAACGTGTCACTATCCACTTAACTTGCTCATACATAGCTATCTACTAAGCATTATTGCTAGAAACTAAGCTAGATCTGTCTATGGTTTCAGTTTGGTTGCTTTTGCACCTTGCAGACAGAGTCTTGCAGATACAATGTGAGGCTGTGTGACATTTATTGAACAGTGTTCTAGTCTGGTGTATTATTTTGTTCCAGTTTTCTCAGCCACTGTATCAGCAGGCACCTCTTACTTTCACATAAGTTGAAGTTCTACATCACCTACTCTCAAGCAGCCTTCTTTGAATTCATGCTTTCTGGAGTATGTTTAGTACAAAGGGGTTTTGATTGTAATGCATTATGTTATCAGCTTTTGCTCCTGGCTTAGCTTATTTGTTTTATCTTTCAATATCCTCGTATATTTTGATGTAAACCATGCATAGAATGGTTGAAAAAGAAAGAAAAATAAAGGAGAAAATGTCAGTGTCCCACTTTCTATTCATTACTATCCTGAAAACTGATGGAGTTGCTTCTCAAGTCAATGAATTTACAGTGACGTAAATTGGCAATAATAGACCCCGATATGTAGGTTTTAATATCTGCTGAGAAGCATAAAAGAGAAAGTAGTTTATATCTTTCTCCCACATGAAATATTCCTTTACATTCACTGACTTTCTACAGGAACTATGTCTATGTATTAGAAAAAATGCCTTTGGGAATAAAGATGTCTGTAAGTTTTCCAATGGTTCGATGTTCTACTAACTTAGAGAAAGCAGTCTTTACCTGTAAAAATGTTAATTCTCAAATATTTTCAAGTTTACAGCTACTCTGGGTTTAAAGCAATTTTGTGAAAACTAATCGGCTGCATGATTATGTCAGCATAGACGTCTATTCAAAGAGAGAAAACAAATGTTCCTGCCAATCTAGCAAATCCTCTGTATGTTATAAAAATAATTACAGACGGTAAGCATGCTCTGAAGTAGTATTTGCTGGCTATAAATCACTGACAGAATGTCTGTTAGTGTGATGTGATACGTAAACACACTGTAGTTTGAAGTTTACTTGTAAATTAGTCTATGACTAAGTAGTTCCACCGTTTGTGGAACCACATAATATGTAAAACATTACTTGCTTTGTTCAGCTCTGTATGCTTTCTTTTAGAACTTTAAATCACATTTCTATAGATAAATGAAAATGAGAGTCAAGAAAACTTTTCAGCTCGAATATTGTAAATTGTCTCTTCTCACAAAATAAGGGGAAGACTTTCAGGGAAGTCGTTGGAAATCAGGTATGTTGTGCTGGCTTTTAAAGCTGTAGAGATCGGCATAACCCACAGATATGAAAAGTCTGGCTAGGAAATAATCTATTATGTGTGCTGTTACATGTAGAGGATAAGGTAATTGAATAAAATAACATGTTACTGTTGCACAAGCTTAAGGCTCACTGAAGCCCAGTGAAAAACACTTCAGTCATTGCATTCGTCTTTCTGGATTTCTCTAGACTTTAACCTTGACATTAAAAAAAAAATGAAAATACGGGCCAAATCACATAATACTTGCTCAGAAAGAGCTAAGTAGGGTATTTGTCCTTTAAGAGTTTTGATCCATGTAATCCCTCAGCACAGGCCAATTCGCTAAGCCCTTAATTACCTCAGCTCCACGGTTAGCCTGGCAAAACTCCTACTGACTTCAAGTAAGGTCTGAGTTAATACTTCAAATTTGGATCAGAATGAATGAACCTGAGAAGCCACCCAAATACCATCAATACAATATAGAACATGTACATCAGCTGACTGGAGCTTTTTCTTTGATTTGACTTTTTAGTGGCACCCAGCCCATACAGCATCTGAGGGACACATTCCTAAAATATTGGGGTTGATATATAAAATTAGATTCTAACCTATTACAATGCTTAAACCATGCTTTTCCCAAGAGGCTTGCAATAGGTCATGTTTTTATTAACCTTTTGCCTAATAATAGACTTCATAAACAAACCAGCATGCCAAAATTCTATGCATTATAGCTATTAACAGCAAAAGTGCACGGTACACTTTAGGCTCACAAGTTTATTGTTATGTCACAATTGGAAGAAGTAAGACATTTTCTTCCACAGAAAAGGATGTTAGTGGAGTAACATACACTGTCTCATTTAAAATTTCCACAACAATATTTATTTCCTTACCAATTCAGTCAACCATGAGAGCATCAGACTTAGGTTGTGATGTTTGATTGACTCTGGATGCTTGGAAATAAAAGCATGTATTGTTTACTTTCTAATTCCACATTGCATTCAAACTCACAGCCAAGGGGAAGTTTTGAAATGAAGAGCCTTTAAAAACATGTTTGAGATTTTTAAGTCCTTTCAGAGAGTTTTCAAGAAACTACCTGACATGGGAAAGCAAGGCCTTGTTGTATGTTAGGCAACATCATCTTATAAATGGTATAATGACCTGTTTTAAGCCATAGCAGTTACACCTTTTTTGAGGAAAAAATGAGGAATTACCCTTTTTATATCTTACTGTACATGAGGTATACATGTCATGCATAAAAATACACACTTGATGAGGACTTAATAGTCAAGTGGCACTCTTGCAAATAAACTAGTAATATTACTTTTATTTATTTATATTTACCTAGATACATTAAAAGTTATTGAGACACCATCTCTTTGCCCCCACAATTAAATAAGCAAGCAGCAATTCATATTGTAATTGTCTCTCAAAAAGAGTGTCCTAACATAGGATATTAAAAAATCTGGAAGCACTGGGATTAAAATTAAGCATTATATGTAACTATTCCATCATGGTTTTCTCTGAAAGGGAAAGATAGGTCTGTCAGGGACTCAAAGATTACTATTTCATTGTGAATTAAGACTTTATTTTTAAAAGAGCACCATCTTCCTGAAATTTGAGCTTAATATTTGTCAAAGCAATTTTAGCATAAGACTTGGGAGAGGAAATCCTGAATGTACCCATTTGGGTTCAAATACTACCAGAATAGAACCACTGCCTAGGTTATGTTTTCATAACTGAAACAAAATACAACCATTGGTTCTGTTCAAGAGTCTCCCTTTTTGTAAGTTAGGAGCCTATATAAACTGTTTTTTTAAAAAAAGCCTTTTTAGCTTTGTGTTGCCAATCTAGGAGAAGCCAAGGCCAGACTAAAATTGGGGAGAACATTTGCAAACAGCCTGTATCGCTGGCTTCTGTGAACATAAAAAACATATCTATCAGTCTGGCAATTCATTCCTTCCTAAGGCTATTAATGACTTGAGTACTATTTATAGTAGTGATGTGCCTTCAGTTCTTCCTTTATAGCACTAATGAAACATTTCTTAGCTGCTGAAGGGAAGAGTTTTTAATTCTTCACTCTAAAATCATGGCTGAGCTCTGTAGCTGCAGATCCCAAGCATCTGGTAGATCGTTTGCTAGCTGTCAGCAGCAGAGACTATCCATTTTCTGGATCAAACCACCAGAATATCAGAGCCCTTTAATTTAGGCACTGAAAAAATAAAACTTGGGGGATCATAAACTTTTTTTCAGTTAAACTACGAAATAGGCTAAATGATATGCACGTCTGCACAAAATCAGGACGGTGTCCAATCCTTTCCTTCAATGATTAATGGGCTTAAATTCTCTTGCAGATTCAAGGCACTAGAGTGGGCAACTCCAGGAGCTATTGTGTGGGTATTCACGTTGTTTTTTCAGCTGTAAAAGTACCAGTAGAGTACAGCCCATGTGGTCATTGTCTGAAGATGCTGTAAAAGTACTTGGGTGCTCACTATTCTGAAACTATTCTGCTGGAGAACTACTGCAAATTAAGCATTTGTCCAACTTTTTCCATGTTGGGTTTGTTCCTCCTCGCTTTTCTATCTACCAGAGATCCAACTGAGACGTACCAGCACCAGAAGTGTGGGAAGGAAATCAGAGCTCTTATGTCTTGAGTAAAGTAGACTAACTGAAAACTAAATAGCTGGAAATTTCATTTTGAAGAGTGAATTTAGGCTTGTCAAGACTGAAAGCAAGGGGTTTTTCTGTTTCTTTGGAAGCTTTCGGTGGTTGCTGGAATGGATCCTTTGGCAGCCCACGTGCAGCAATGGTGATGGTTTTCCACCTTCCCCTTGCAGATTTCTCAGACCTGATGGACCCTGCAAATGTCTCTGCCCTCAAGCTGAGATTTGAGACAGAAACCAGCCTCTCCCTGCCCTAGGGAAAGCCTCTTCGGAAATATTTTCTAAAAAAGTATTTTCGAATAATTATCTAATTAGTATAACAGATTGCTATTATTCCTATATGTTTCACAGGAAAGGTAGGAAAGTGTTATAACTTTGCATGTATTTCCTTCTAAATCTATCCTGTCAAAAGAGATACTTTATTGTTAAACTCAAAACAATGCAGTGTGCAAGAGAAACAGGCACTCTTCCTAAAAGTTCATTACTTATTTGATCAGTACATATGGGACCACTGTTTCTGTGAGAAAAAAAATCCTGTGTTCAGTCATTACCCCAAAATACTTCAGATACTATTCTATTTAATCATAATTTTTTCAGGTATGTGTTCAGTTAAAGCTTTTCCCACAGCTGGAGAAAGAGATATTTCTCACTTCTCAAAGGAGTTTATCAAATATCCACTTGCTAACTTATTAATTTAGTCATCACCAGTTGTCACTTACAAGATTTGAATGATAAATGAGAATTTTAAATAGACTTAGGGCAACTCAGAATGCTCCTTTGAAAATTTGAATCTAAATAGTCACACAGCAAAATGAGCAAAGGAACAAAAAGCAGTGAGTCAGTCATTATCTTTTAAAAAATACACAATTAATATTATTTATCTCTCAGTTTTTTATTAAAACTATAACACAACTGTATACTCCATAAAAGTGGCAAAAGCACGTTTAATTCTGTTTGCCTACACAGGTATACTCTCTGACAATTAAGAATTAATTCTACAAGAAGACACAGTTCAGTATTTAAGAACTGGGTATATAATTTGAAATATCAAAATGGAAAAATACTAAGTTCTTTGTTTATTGTTAAATAACGGGCAATTTTTCCTGGCTGTTCCTCTCTTTTACTTTACCTTACTGCACAATGCAGTTCCCTCTCTCTGTCCCATCAGGGTACTCTTATGACTTCACATTTTGTGCAGGAAAGATACGTCTCTTCATCTGTTCTGTAGTCTCATTCCAATCTTGTACCACAACCAGTCTTTCATCAAAATAATTCCTGCAATTTTTTGGCTTTGAACCAATTCTGTTCACCTTGTACTCCTGAAGCAGCCCACATATGATAATCTTTCTGAATTTCTGTCTCATTATCATCTGTCCACGTTATTTTTTCAGCATGGGTGTATTCACATGACAGACAACCATGTCAGTTTGACCTAAACCTTCCAGTCTGGAAACTGTGATGTGGCAAAGACAAATGACTCCTCTGTTTCCATTTTCTATTGGGCAGCGATTGTGTTTGCTTCTGCGCAGCCCTCGGCAAAATAAGGACCTCAGTCATGTTCACAGAGCCCTGGGTCTATCTCTGATGTAAGCATTTATACATGGGAAACATGAATAATGCAATATATTAATTGGGTATGTCTCAGCAAATAGAAATTGAAGAAGAGTCATCGTTCAGTTCTTAGCCGAAAAAGACACTGCCATAAAGACAGATTGTCCCATTTATGTTGAGTAACGGTGATGAAGAATTGAAGCCAATCTTTGGAAACTTATTCCCAAGAAGCGTGTCACTGCGAATGTGCACACTGCAAATGTGCTGAAAAGAGGAACTAATTAGCAAATAACTTGCTTCCACTGAGTTGAATGGGCATCAATCACATTCTCCAACTGGGGCACAGCGACGTTGAGAGACCCTGCTCAGCAGCTGCTGGTTTTTGGTGAACGTGGTCCCAAGGTGCCCAGCAAGCTGCCAGCTGCAGTGCAATGCAGAGGCAGCGTGCCGTTCGTCTTGCAGGACCTAAGTGCCTTTTATTTACTCCCTTTGTGGTTTTGTTTTTTTTACCGCAGGAAGACAAGCAGCATCTCCATGATTAATACTGAATCTGTTGCACTTCCAAATCACTCAGCCATGCAAATACAATTCAGATCAAAGTGCCTTTCTGTTAAATGAGCCATATCATCCAGTATAGACTTTATGTCGTGTTTATGCTCTTAAGATGACTTTGTGCCGGCTGCTGCAGGACTGGTGATATCTGATCTTTCAGAGAATCTGTTGGCAAAAAGCTAATCCATCAGCATTTTGGAACACATTTGAACCAACAGTGTGAATTTATAGCATACAAATGTTTCAGTCGTGACATTTTTGATCCCATAGCAAGGCCTTACTGTTTTGTCAAACGACAGTCTTCGTACTGCGCCCTCTTTCACTGCAATGTCAAGAAGCTGTGATCGAGGAGCTGACCGACAGCGTGAATGAGAAGGTACAAACCAACACGCCTGAAAAGAATCCAACACGTGTCCACATCTACCTCAGTCGCCACCAAACGTTAATCTACATATGTAACTGATTCAGCAGCTGAAGAGTAGTTCAGTCCCATACAGATATTGCCCATGCAACTTATTATACTTTACAAGAACTTGCTTGCACTCCTACTAAAAACTCCATCACTTCCACAGGAGCAGAAGCAGGCCCTGCATATTAAAGACACTCTGCTTTGTTTTCCAGTCTGAAAAGAATATATAAGCAAGGGATACAGTGAACCATAATGAGCCATAAGGCAGGATTAGAACAGAGAAGCCTATCTCATGGAGTGCAGCAAAGCCTGTATGTGGGCAGGTGGGTGTTTTTGAGGAGGCATTTATTTCTCTGCTGCTGAATGGTTTCTTGCTCTACATTGTCGTGCAAATTTCAGCTTGAGGTGGTGAAATGTCTAAATTGGCAGTAGAATATTTTTTGTGCATAGTCTCTGCTTTATTTCCAGGAGCACTGTCAGTGCCTGCTCACTCCATCATTGCTTTGTATTCACAAAAGAATGAAATCCTGTCAGTGTCGTCCAAATAGAGGTGCCAGCATTTGCAACTGAATAAAACATCTGCATTCTCTTCCAATTATCCATTTTGAGATTGCATTTCCTGGAGTCCCACTCACACATATACCACTTAAGGGCAAACTTCCTTTTTTTTCAGCCCCATCATGAACCCCTCCTAAAAATCTCTGACACAGAGTCCACACCTTTTCTTGCACTGGACTTCTGGTTTTGCATGAAGTATCGACCGTAGTCAGCTTCTGAGGAACTTGCTCACAGTGGGAGATTAATTCTGAACAGGCAACAAACTCTTCTTGTTTCTCATTGAAGTGCATCTGTGGGTTTCAAAGTTTTATTTTGTTTCAAGTTTTTAAATAGTTTATGGGTGGCTGACACAAAACTGCTTCCCTCTTTACAGCGATATCACTGTTAAAGATATTTAGTGGCTTTGTTTCATTCAACTTAGGGAAAAACCTAAAGCTTTAGAGGGTTTTTTAAACAGTTACATTTAAAATGTTTTCCTTTATACCAAAAGAAAAAATGTGAAAACTTAGGGATTTGAAAAGATTGAGAGTCTTTTGGGTTTGGTTGTTTGTTTTTTTGTTGCTTTTTTTTTTCCCTCTCATTCTTTCGACTTGTTTAACAAACATCAAAGCATTCAATGGAGAGGCGACATAAAAGTGCATTTTTCTGATGCTGAGTATAATGCATATGAAAGTGCCAGGCTCTTGGCCTGGAAAAATGACTTTCTAAATATCCAACAGAAAATGGACAAGACATTGGTGATATGGGTAACATCTGTCTGCAGCACCAGTATCTTCCTCTCTGGACCTGGATAACTGTCCTTGGTGTAGTTTCTTTACCTCTTCAGCCCCTCTACTGACACTGTTGATGCCTGGGTAGTCAGCAGTGATGTGTTCATGTAGGAGTGTAAATCATTTCAGTTGGTCAGGAAAAGCCAATCAGATAATTCAGTTTCTCTCATGCAGCCAGGCAAGCTTTGAGTTGGTAGCCTACCAATGGAAAAACTTTGTAGTCAATGGACACAAAAGATTATTGACATGTGAGCTTCAAATTTTTGAGGCTGTGGAAGACAGTGACTAAAGTGACTGAAAATACGGGTGAAATTCAGTGTACTTCATTTTGTCCTAGTGGAGTCTGCTGGAAGATTTTAGGGAGACACGTGGTGGAAAAGGTTGAAAAACTGCTGCCCAGTCTCTGCAGAAGAGAATTGTCTGCACTTTAGCTGTCTCATAGATATTTTTTTCCTCCTTAAACCAAGAAATCTTTCCTAAAATATGAACACGCTTGACAGATGAATTACTGTAAAAATTCTTTCAAAGAAGCATCTAATCAAGTTTTCCCCTCCATCTTCCATTAGCAAAATTGCTCCGTGCGTAAAAATTTCGAGGAAGCAAACCAAAAATCCAGGACTGACTGTGAAGTTAAAAAAAAAACCAACCAAGTAGGAACATCCACAACATCTTCATTTTCTCTTATGGAAAGATACAGACCTTTGGGTGGGAGAATTTTTTAGTCAGTAAATCAACATTTGCCTTGCCTTTTATAGGTCACTGACCACTCTAACGCAAATCAAATAAAAGAAGATGCTCATCTACATTTTAATTCTGGGTCTTTTTTTGTTGGTTTTTTTTCCCTCAGACGTTACTGTAGAAACACCGTCGGTGCAGTCAACTAGAAGTGAATGAGGCCATGGTTTCTGCTGTACAACCCTGAAAACAACGATGTTAACCTTCTGCCAGAAGTCAAACAGAATCAGGAGAGTCTCTGAACGCCTGACTGTAAAACATTAAACTGCAATGGGTAGAGTGGAGTGATAGAGAAGTTATTCTGCCAGGCTTTTATTGGGTGCCTGGAAAGTCAGAGACAAAAAGTGGGCTGCAACTTGGAGAATGTATGGGAGAGAAATTGAAGTCAGTGGGATTTAGTCCACAGGTCTACAAAATCTAAGGGGAAAAGGGCAATAAGAAAAATTCATCCAACAGCTCTGTATTTTAGCACAAGAGTCTGTGTTGTTGCATGAGTCTGCACAAGTAATTTTTCCAGAGAATGTGATTACACTTTAATTAAGATCCTCTTATTAAAATACTGAAGCATTTCATACCTTACAGAGCATTTAATCTTGTGGACTTCTTGTAGATGACCTTCTCCCCTCCAAACCTATCCACAATTTTCCTGTGGTTTTGAAATTTTAATAACTTAGAGTAATATAAGGCAGATATATATTTGACACCAGAGCATCCAACACTAATGTAAAATATTAGAAAGCTGTCAGAAAAAGAAATACTCACATTTTTAAAGGAAATGTTTCCACTTAGGGATAGAAGCTGTTAGCAGTCACATAAAAAGAAGGTAAGCTTAAATCTGTATTTGAATCCTACAGTGCTGATGGAGAAACTGAATACAAGGAGCACTTCTGATTTTGTATAATGTACGCTGTGTTTTGGGGTATCATGTTGAAAGTAACAGGCAGAACAACCAGAAAAATTCCACAGTTGTTTGGTACAGAGAGGATCTGGTATTCCAGTGTTTTTGAAAAGGACACAAAGACACACGTGCAGGAGGTGTTCTGAAGGGTATGTGGAAGGAGAGGGTATTTGCTCCTTTAAGGAAATATAGCCAAGGGCCTTCTTCAGTGCAGAGATGGAAAATAAGGAAAGTAGGGAGCCATAAACAGGAACGTGCAGGGTCACAAACCTGGCCAGCAAATGACAAGAGGGGTGATGATGGGATCCAAACCTGGTCAATCACACTAATTAATAAGGATGCGTGAGAGTGTTCATTCCTTCAAGGTTATCTGGTTAGGGACCCTTCGAATTGAGAAATTAGGTGAAAAAAGGGAAAATGAGAAATGAAACGTACAGAGACACAGATCTGACAAAAGAAGCATGGAGAAAAAGATGAGAAACAAAGCTCACCATGCACACTAATTATTGGGCCATGGGGAAACCGCAGGTACCACCTCCAGGAAGATCAGCCTGGACTTTGCCGCTGGTGCAATTGTGAACCAAGGGGAGCCAGGTCACAGACTGGGAGTGGTGTAGGAATAGATAGACCCGTACAAACCCATGGGGACATGTAGGGGAAGGGGAACAAGGAGGAAAAGAGGATAGGCAGGACAGGGTATAACAGGGGCTGGCTGGGTGTCAAATGGGGCTGGTCAGTCCACTTGTGTGGCTAAGCCGTGCACCTGATCACTACAGTCTGTCTTGTCTTATATCTTCTTATTAAATGCTTTCATAGCTCTCTGTGAATCTCCCTCTCCTCCCAGTGTGTGTGTGTTGCAGGGCCCAAGTGGCTAGAGGGGCAGCTGCATATTAACATGCCTTAACATCCAGAATGGGAAAAGCTCTTGGGTCTTAAGAGCTCTAAGCAGTGCAACCGAGTATCTGAATAATTAGTTTTATGGTTGTGTTTAGCAGTTTCACAGTAGAAAATCTAATCAAGAAGGGGACATCTCTGCTATCTTAAAATATTTAGCACTATAGAAAAGGTGTGAAAGGTATGGTTAAATGAATAAGCAGAGTTTTGGTGAAAAAATATCATCCTTTCAGGGAAGCCATGCTGATGTTCACTGAAGAAGGCAGCTCCTCTGCTCTGACTTCACATTATTTGGGAGTTTCAGTGAAGCACAAACATAACTGATTTGGTTTTCTGCTAAAGATGAAAACACATAACACACGATAGATTACCATAGGCAAAATATTATGGATTGACTAACAGATCAAAATAAAAATTGCATGAACTGAAACTTCCGAATTTACCCACCATTTATTAATCCAATGTATATTAAAGGTGACTGATAAATAAAAAATTCCATTCCTTTGAGTTTTGAAAATGCCATTGGTGATTTGTTGACTGATAAGAATTCAGAAGCTGATACTACAACACTTCTTCACTGTGCTCATTTGAATATGGAATTCCTCTGGACAGATGAAGGATGGAACTGCTTGAAGTAACACCTTTATGTATGTGATCTTTTCACTTAGGAAAATAATTATACCTTATATGCACAACAGCTTTCCCACATGCATGATTGAAAAACCTTAAAATGCATATAGGTGCTTGTAGACAATACCTAAAAAAGATCACCCAGACATCTCTGAATGGATTGTGCTGGGGAGCACTGGAGAAGACACCCGTGCAGTCATTGCATGTGTCGTGTTCATGTTTCATGTGGACAACTCAACTGTCTTTAGTTTAGTACAATTTAGTACATTATTTCTTTGTGGTATCTTTAATTATCCACTTTAGCAAAACCTGCTTCTACTTATTCAAGCAGTCTTCAAATTCTTATTTCAACCAACTGATGTCTTAGTGGTTTGAAATCAGAGTTATCAGACCTCATTGTCAAACATCTGTTGACATACAGAAATTAAGGTGAAGAAGAGGGTAAAAGAAACATCAGGTGAAACTTAAAAAACATGGTTTATTTTACAGTGTTTGCAGCAATTATTATTACCTGCATCCTGTAAAAGTGAAGAAAAATAGCATTGCTATACAAGACTATGATGCATGTGTATATACATACATACATTTAGCATAGAATGGTGCTTTTACAGTAACATGATTTTCAGTACATAGCCTCAGCAAGATTAGTGATAAGCTGCCATTTAAAAATTAATGCCTGAAATAGCTGTTTTCACTTCATGCACAAACTAATCAGTCTTCCTATCCTCTGAGAGGTTGGGCAAAATTCAGAGACTGCTCGGCAGAAGACAAAATTTTCAGTATTCCTACGTAAGTATGTAAGACTTTTTGATTTCCCATAAGGTACTACACAGTAATTAATTCCCTAAATTATCTAGCCTGGCTCTTTAGCAGGATAATGAACATGGCCCCATTTCTCTATCTCCTTGGCTAAAAATTACAACCGCTGAAGTTGGTAAAAGGCCCCCGAATATGCTCCATGACTGTAGGAGCCATGAATATCTATGACAAGAGTTCATAAACAACCGGATTATGACAGGAACTGTGTCACTGCGCATACAGATACTTTAATGTAATTTATAATAAAAAAGTTTCAAATCAGTGCAAATTTATATGTCATATATTGAGAATTCTGTATCAAATTTTAGCAACACTTTTCATACCTTGGAAGTTTTAAATGTTTCTATTGATTTGGGTCAAAAAGACAGTGTTAAAGTACTGAAGTCCCTACAGATAGAAATTCTGCATTTGATATTACCTGGTGCTTTAGGAAGTAATTTAAAAGCCATCAGGTAAGGGCTTAGGAAAAGGGAAGACGATGTTTCTTTCATTTTCTTATTCAAGCATTTCAGCCTATGTTGCTGAGATAAGATTGGCTTTACACTTTTCACCTTAAAAAACTGAAGTTGGAGAATTAATTTTTCTACTGTGGATCCTATCTGAAAGAGGTGCCTTCCGAATTTTGAAATAATTGGAAGACTTTGATGTTTGGTGCTCTCCAAGGCCTTGTATTTTGCTGACACAAAGAAGTCTCTCTGGCCCCCAGTGCAAATCCGAACAGTACCACCGTTCAGGGGTTGCCTCTCCCTGGTTTTAAAAGCTCTGGAGAAAAAGCTCAGGAGAAATGGACACCACTAAGGTTGTGTGCTCTGTCAGCAAACTAGGGTGCTTGCACTCTTTAAAAATAACTCATGATTCCCTTTTCATCCCAAACTTCCTGACAGAACTGAAAATTCAGTGCTTGCACACACAGATTTGATGTATACATTTCTGATTGCTTATACGTTTGCTGTAATTTTAGACATTTTAAATGTGATGTGATTTTAAATCATTTATTACTCCCCAATTACTTAGTTAATCCATTATAAATTAAATATGTATTCTGTGGTCTTATATGAAAATAGATTGAAAAATAAACATAGAAGCTTGTTAGTGTATGCATTAATTTAGAAGTCAGATAATCAATAAAAGGAAAAATTAAAGTAAGCGCAATTTAAAATACTCATGGCAAAGATATTTAATTGAAGAGATCATGGGATTTCTCCAGCAGAAATTAGGCAGTATTGTGTGCTGGCTTATAAAAATGTGTAGGACAAGCTTTGGGTACAGACAGTGGTGCAAACGTAATTTGCAGAAGTAGAGGCACATAAAATAACTTGTTACTGTGCTTGCATGTGTGCATGGAAGGATCACAGAATCACAGAATCACAGAAT
>NW_010172389.1:0-25447 GCF_000695765.1 Mesitornis unicolor
ATATATTATATATATATTAGAAATATATATATAGAACATTTCTGCCCTTTGTACACCATCTTTGATTTATATATAGAATTAGCTAAAAACAAACTGATGAATACATGAAGGTAGTAGGCTGCAACATGCTATCTCAGCCTATAGAAATACAAGAACTGTATCTTGTTCAAAAGTTAGAAAAATACCAGCACAACACTCCTAGCATGAATAGCTTCTTTGTTTACTCAAAGAGTTTAGTTCAGGCTTTGAATCTTTATTTCTCTTCTTCCTGCAAGGGATGCAGAATGATTGAGGTGGAAGAATTTACTATTTGAAGACTTCAGAACCAACCTTTCTGCCATTGTCATGAATTAAGGTCCACAAGGAAATTTTGAGTCTTCTAAAAAAAGAAGCTTCTGAAAGCTGACTTTAGACCACACATTTGTGCTGGAAGTGAAAAAAAATACTTTGACAAACTATACCATTCTGGTAAGTTCAGTGACTTGCATCATAATGATAAAAAAATTTATTATAACCAAATAACTGTAGCTCTGTCACCTGTAATAAATATGGACAAAAGGATAACTCTGGATTTGTGTGCACTTGCATATATAAATATAAGTACATATGCATGTGTATACACGTATGTTGACAATTCAGTAGGGAAGTTTCTTTTGGGTACAATCAGTCAGACCTAGTGTGGGAAAGATGTCATAGAGAATATGAAATTTCAAACAACTTTACAACTTTATACTATTAAGGAGGAAAGACTTCCAAATGCAAAAAACATTGTGTCATAACATGATGGATCTGTCTTATGTGCTTCTGCAAGCTATCATAGCAGGTTTGTTCATTAAAGAGCAACTTACAATTTGTTTTGTTTCACACTATATTGGCTTATTTTTATAACCCTTTAGATAGAGCTCTTGGGGATAAGCTTATATTGGTAATTTGCACTTGAGTTAACTTATTCATCATTTCAGTCAATCGAACAGTATTCATCGGTGACTTTTTTGGGTTTTTTTGTTTGTTTGTTTGTGTTTGGTTGTTTTTCCAGGTGAAGTGGAGGTATGGAAACAATTTTAGTGGAAATGGAACTAGACATGAAACACTGGAAATGGAGGTTTTTTGGCCGTGTCTTTGGTAACAGGGGAAGGGCTATGGACAAGGCCCGTTAAGAAGCTCCATGAAAAGCTCCCCCTTTGCCTTTGTCAGACCCACCTCTGACCAGGGCCAAGCCAATCAGCGCCCCTGCAAAGTCATGTATTTAAGGGTGGTGCAGGGCATGCCTCGCTCTCTCTCTGGCACTGGCCCTGACCGGTGTGGCCCCAGGTGCAGGTGGTGTGGCCCTGGCCTTGCCCGGCTCAGCTTGGCCGGCCCCGATGACAACTTAAGCTTAAGCCCCGCTGCAGCTTCATGTCGGAAAAAAAAAAAAAAGAGAGAGAGCTGGGATCTCCATAACCATCAGAAGAGACCTGCAGCGGAGAAAGGAGTGGGGCCTGAGGAGAACAACTTTGAAGAACACCAAGGTCAGTCAGAAGGAAAGAAAAGAGAGGGAGGAGGAGGAGGATGCAGAACCCAGGTATTCCCTTTGCAACCCGTGGCGAGAGCCGGGTCGATTGGTTGTGTGTGAGGGAACTGTGACCATGAGCAGACCCAGATTGGAGATTTGTGGACTTGGGCTGAAGCAGTTTTATGTGTGAGGGAAACTGCAGCTGTGGGCAGACCCATATTGGACTTTTGAGGACATTTTCCTCTATGGAAAGGGGGCCATGTGGAAGCAGAGAGAGAGAGACTGGGCTGAGTTGTTTTTTTTTCCTTACTCCTGAGAAGCATGGCGGGAAGACTGACTGCAACCCCCCCACTCCCATCCCCCTGCATCTCAAGGCAAAGGGGGAGGGGTAAGGTGTAGAAAAAACTGGGAACAAAAGCTGAGCCTGGGAAGAAGGGAGAGGTGGGGGGAAGGTGTTTTGATTTTTAAGATCTGGTTGTAGCTCCCATTGTTCTACTCTGATGTTGGTAACAAATTAAAATTGGTTTTTTATTCCTTATGATGAGTTTGTCTTTTACCTGTGACCTGTTTAAGTGTTGAGAAGCCCTCCTGGTCCTTATTTTGACTAGCCCTTTTTTGGGGCATCATGGTGCTCAGTTATGCACTGGGCCTAAACCACGACAGAGAAACTCTTTAGAGCCAAGCAACCAGTCAAAATCCTTTGCACTAGATTACAGAAGTAAAACTGAATTATTTGTGCAGTCCTAGATCATGTGCTGTCTTTCACAATAATAATGTAAAAGACAAGAGTGAATTAAAGTGACTGCTGAGAAGAAATTCAAATGTAAATAAAAATGAGCAGTTGACAAGCACAACGATTTTTAAAATATTTTTTGGGAAAAAAAATTATGCCTGTCAACCTTGTTTGAGCTCAGAATGTTTTGGTCCTTACCTCTTGGAAGTAAATAAAGGAGAGCAGGACAATAAAAGAAACCTGAGCAAGTACTTATGTGACGAATCTTTGTTAATGAGTAGAAGACAACATATAATAATGTTTCTTAGTGTCATGTCTGTCTCATAGCCAAGAGAATGATTCTTGGGTGAAAAACTCCCAAAGCATAGAAATGAAGTACTAATGTTCTCTGCAAGCATTTTCTTTGTTGCTGAAAAAGTGTCTTCTGATTTTGGAAAGCTTTTGTAAAAAAAAAAAATCAGATTAAAAAATGATATTTTGAACAAAGAAACTTTAGTGCTTCAAATATTTTGATGGGTTTTTCTTTTTTTTTGCATTTAGAAACAATTTTTGGGTAAAATTATATATTAACTCACATTTGGAGAATTCCTTAGCAATGTATATTATTACTGTGAATCTGGCTTTCTATGCAAAAAATAGCTAGGTAAATATCAAACTATTTGACACTCCAGGTTGAGTATTTAGTGTTAGAATGTTTTAATTTACAGTGTTTAATAACCTAAATTCCATATATATTGTAACTCAAAGGACCTTAAATTTGTAGATAAGCATAATTATATTTCCAATTAAGTTCGGATATGAAAATGGATTTAAAAAAAGCTTTAAGGACTAGTTGAAGCAAACCAAACAAAAGTAAAAAACTTTAATGACATTTCCCCTCATCTGTTGAATCTGTAATTTCCAATTTTAGTTTGTAACTTTATTAAATAGGAATAGTTTTATTCATGTTTAAACTTAAGTTTCAAGAAACAGAACATAAAACCTTATCATAGGCCACTATTGCTCACTAAAAAGAAATGGAAAATAATAATCATAGCATTGTTGCAGTGTACACAAAACCATAGACTGTACTTCTATTACTGGAAGGTGCTTTCAGACAGAACTTGAAGATCATACTTTCATCAACATTTATAAATCTACTCAATAAAGAAATTAATTTTGTATTCCTGAATTTAATTACAGAGTCACAGAGTCGTAAGGGTTGGAAGGGACCTCTCAAGATCACCTAATCCAACCCCTCTCTGCTAGAGCAGGATCACCTAGAGAAGATCACATAGGAACACATTCAGGAAGGTTTTGAACATCTTTGGAGAAGGAGACTCCACAACCCCTCTGGGCAGTGTGTTCCAGTACCTTATTATCCCCACAGTAAAGACGTTTTTCTTTATGTTTAGGTTGAAAGTCTTGTGTTCCAGTTTGTGACCATTCCCCCTTGTCTTGTTGCTGGGCAAAACCAAGAAGAGTCTGGTCCTATCTTCCTGGCATGCACCCTTTAGATATTTATGAGCATTAATGAGTTTCCCCTTCAGTTTCTTCTTCTTCAGGCTAAACAGAGCCAGCTCTCAGAGTTTTTCCTCATATAGGAGATACTCCAGTCCCCTAATCATCTTGTGGCTCTATGCTGGACTCTCTCTAGTAGTTTCTTGTACTTCTTGAATTAGGCAGCCTAGAATTTGACACAATATTCCAGATGTGGCCTCACCAGGAGGAGGGATAGAGGGGGAAGAAAGCCTACCTTGACCTACTGGCCACACTCTTCTCAGTGCATCCCAGGTTGCCATTGGCCTTCTTGGCTGTGAGGGCACACTGCTGGCTCATGGTCAGCCTGCTGTTCACCAGGACTCTCATGTCCTTTCCTCTGAGCCGCTTTCCAACAAGTCAGCCCCCATCCTGTACTGGTACACGGGGTTGTTCTTCCCTAGATGTAGTATACTACACTTGTCCTTGTTGAATTTTATTAAGTTTCTCCCTTCTGAACCTTCCAACCTGTCCAGGTCATGCTAGATGGCATAGCAGCCTTCTGGTGTGGCAGCCACTCCTTCCAGCTTTGCATAATCAGCAAATTTGCTGAGGGTACATTTTGTCCCATCGTCCAGGTCATTGATGAATATACTGAGCAGAGCTGGACTCATTACCAACCCTTGAGAACAACACTAGACATGGGCCTCCAACTAGACTCTACCTCACTGACCACAATGCTCTGAGTTCTGCCCTTCAGACAGTTTCCAATCCATCTCACTATCCAGTCATCCAATTTATGTATTTTATGTGTATGAAATTTATGCATATGTTCATATTAGGAGAAAAGCCCACCCGCATTGAATATAGAACCAAAAAAAATTCTAGCAACAGAATAGATATGTCTTTTGCACACAGTTTATATACAAATACATATATATATGTAATTATATATAGACTTATATTTACATATATATACATGTAAATATATATGTAAAGAGATACAGGTATATGTACTCATAAGCCACCATCTCCTCAATGTTCTAGTTAACAAGATGTTAAGTAGTAATAATATTTCAAGCACTTTTTTTTTTTAAACTTTATTTTCAGTACTTTTTGAACAGATTGTAACTTAGAAAATAGCTATTTAAAATGTTAGGTATATATCATTGTTTAAACTAACAAAACAGATCTAAGTTCATGTGATTTAACATGACTGTTTTCTGTTGCAGACATGGTCTCAGTGATCTAGCTACAGGTTATAAGTCTAGGTCTGTGATTTTTGTCATGATACTACTCATTAATTAGCAAAAAGAATATCATTCATACACAAACTTGCAAAGGAAATTTCAAGTCTAGATTTTAATCATTTGACTCCCAGTTGGAAAGAAAAAATACTGCTGGTGTCTCCTTTAATATTTGTAATGATAATGTAAAGAAAAAAATCTAGTCCATTGTTTTCATTTATTTATAAAACATGCCAAGGAATCACTACAGGAAATTATTTTTGCCATTAAATATTCATCCTTTTCAATGATACTGTTTACATCAGTTCCACAGAAGGAATTTTTGTGCTCCAGTCATCTGATCATCATATGTCAAGCTCAAACCAATGGAATGAAGCTGTTGTAATTCCTGGCTTTTTCAGAACAACAACAAAAAAAAGACGAATATTTACATATTCTTCATGGTAATGATGCATCCCAGAATCATTCAGTAATCATATTTCCTTGTAAGAACATGTCAACTGTTTCAAAGTAAGTAAAATTCTATGTTAGTGGATATCTAGTTCAATCTGACTTATTAAAAAAAAAACCAACATAAAGGACATAAATACTATTAATTGCTTCATGAGTAATTGTAAACAAATAATTGAAAATAAGTTAAATACAAAAACTGACTATTTGGTACATTGAGAAGTTACTGTTTGTACTTGTGTTTTCCACCAGCAATTCCTTGAGAAGCCAGCGTTTTGGGCAGCAACACTTCAAAAAACCTTTATTTTATAAGATCTTATAGCCTTAGTAATCTGTGAGGTTTGACATTCCTGTTCATTTAATCTCTGACTCCTTAAATGTTTTTGAAGTTCTGTTACTAATGGGACAATTGTTTATTCCTCTCAAAGAGCACTTGATTGGAGAAAGACCTAGGCTCATTTAAGGATGTGACAAACAATAATAACCTTCATCTAACAAAGTAATATCCTATGTCTAACCAAATGCACATTCAAAGTGCAGTAAAAAGTCAATAATAAAATAAATGAGTAAAAAAAAATTAATAGTATTATCAAAATAATAAATTAAATATATTAGACAATTTAGTTTAATTCCAACATAATTACGTGTAGTGGTATGTGTAATTTTTATGTTTACTAGTCTATACACATGCACTTACATTTATAAGAAATTAATATGCAAAATAAGATATATCTGTAAATTAAGGGAAGATTAAGAAAGTAAAAACACGAGTAAGTATACTATAGAAGGAAATTAGGACAGTCAAAATATAAATTCTAGAAAGGATTGAAAAGAGATGATTACACAGGAGAATTAGTGAGAGAAGTAAAAGAGTGGCAATGAAGGAAGGAAGAAAGTGGGACATATGATCTAGTTTATATCATTTTATAAGCTTGGGAGGTAAAATCCTAGCTTGACTAATATTAAGGCAAAGCTCCCCCTCTCTCTAGCAGGGTCAAAATTCCATGTTTTATGCTTGCATTCTTTAATCTGTACTATGCCATTCAGATGTGTCATGATAAAATTAACCCCTAATATAATTCAAGTGAAGAAAAGGATCTATGTATGGGATGCATTTTCTTCTGATCTTTGCTAGTTCTTTACAACATGAATAGAGGTATTCAATATTGCAAAACTGTATTAAGATTGATCTCTTATTCATTGGCAAAATAGTAACGAAAGAAGGCTAAGACAATTTTACAGGCTTTTCTTCCTTGACTGGCTATTTTGTTCATACTTCAGAATTAAAAAAATATGACTAGGATTATTAAGTTAAGAAAAGATTAACATTCGTGTATTACAGCTAATAATTAACTGGATTATAAAACAAATGTCCTTTGAGAATGGTACTCAGAAGTGGTTTGCTAAAAATAAAGATTGAGAATAAATGAGAGCACAACTGTCATATAAGAGAAAGGACTAAAACTAACTTTTAATGAGAAGGAAGTTGATATCTCATAGAAACAATGCAGGAGTGATTGAGTTACAATATAATTGTTGTATGAGGCAAATGGGGTCAATAAATTTGAGCTGTCAGTAGGCAACTGTAACAAAAGAGCAGTTAATATTGCTAAGTAAAATATAGGTTTAAATTAATGTAGCAAAAAATAGCAAAAGGAATTTACAATTATTTGGAAGATTAGTCTTTGCTCATCATAATAAACCTTTATGGAAGTAAGTATCTCTGATTTACAAAAGCATTCCTATTAAGATTTAATTAAAACTTTTTTGTTTTTGTCATTTTGAACAGCTGATTATCATCAGTAGATATTTCTCAGGAAGAAGATTTAATTTGTTACTTTTCTTCTCATAGAGCTGTGGAAACTAATATTCTCGAAATATTATTTATTGTGGCACTCAAATAAAGAGAGTAACCTTATGGCACATGTCTCTGTTTAAGGCTCAGCAAGCAGGATTTTCTCTCTATTGTCCCCTACCCTCCCAGGGGAGTATTAAATAAAAGGGAATAGAGAAAAAGATGCTTCACACAGGGTTGGAAGTTAAGACTGTAACAAGTTTAATGAAAAAAACAACAGGGGAAAGGAAAGGGGAAATAATAAGGGACAAAGGATATTTAACTATATACAAAACCCGATCCCAGTAGTCCCGAGTGGAAGTGTCCGAACAGTGCCTCGTGGCCGCTGCGACTGCTGTGACTCGTCACCAGGGACCGCAGTGGTGCCGGGAGCGGATGGTGGTGGATGCTGCTGAGCACGTGGAGCTAGGCCCAGCTGTCCCAAGATGCAACAGGAAGCAGCCCAGGAAACCAGGAAAAAAACCACAAAAACCTCAGTTTTTTATAGACTGTGGCCAGAAAGGGGAGGGAACAGTACTCATCTCTGACCCCCCAGGGTCCTACAGACACCACCCATCCTTCCCTTTCAGGCTGTTAAACCATAACAGCACATTAAAGTTATAGTTAATCATCTGTATTCTGTTTGTTTGTTTTTAAAGTAATGAATACAGCACTTTTTAAGAGCAGCAGTTGTTACACTACATATATCTAATCTTTGTCTGTGAAATATTGACTGAGACAGTCTCTAATCAAAAGTCAGCACTTGGTATTTTATGACACAATTTACATAGAGATATAGTAAATGGTGCCGGCCAGAAAGCTGAACAGAATTTTCTTTCAAAAAAGGGGACCAGTACTATTTAACATCTTTGTTGGATCAAGTCCACCCTCAGCAAGTTTGTGGATGACACCAAGCTGAGTGGTGTGATTGACACCCTGGAAGGAAGGGATGCCATTCAGAGGGACGTGGACAGGCTGGAGAGGTGGGCCCATGCCAAACTCATGAAGTTCAACAAGGCCAAATGCAAGGTCCTGTCCCTGCGCAGGAGCAATCTCAAGCACAGATACAGACTGAGCAGAGAATAGCTCGAGAGCAATACTGAGGACAAGGACCTGGAGACGTCAGTCAATGAAAACCTCAATATGAGCCGAATAGGTGCACTTGCAGCCCAGAAGACCAACCACATCCTGGACTGCATCAAAAGAAGTGTGGCTAGCAGGTCAAGGGAGGTGATTCTGCCCCCCTACTCTGCTCTCATGACACCCAACCTGGAGTACTGCATCCAGTTCTGGGGACCACAATATAAGAAGGACATAGAGCTGCTGGAGCAGGTCCAGAGGAGGGCCACAAAGATGATCAGAGGGCACCTTCCCTATGAAGATGTATGAAAGAGCTGAGGCTATTCATCCTGGAGGCTCTGAGGGGACTTTCTTGCAGTCTTCCAGTTCCTGAAGGAGTCCTACAGGAAAGCTGGTGAGGGACATTATACAAAGGCACGTAGTGATAGAATGAGGGGGAATGGTTTTAAACTGGGAGTAGATTTAGGCTAGATATGAGAAAGAAATTATTTACTGTGAGGGTGGTGAGATACTGGAGCAGGTTGCCCAGGGAATTGGTAGATGCCCACTCCTTGGAAGTGTTCAAGGCCAGATTGGTTAGGGTTTTGGGCAACCTGGTCTTATGGGAGATGTCCTTGCCCATGGCAGGGGTGTTGGACTACATGATCTTTAAGGTCTCTTCTAATCCAAACCATTCTATGATCCTATGATTCTATGATTTAGGCACTGCGTAAGAAAGGGACTGTTAAACATGCTGCTTTTCTGCTGAACATTATATGGAAAGGACGGTATCATAGTTAAGAGCAGTGTCTTCCACAGATACCCTTCCTGAGCCTGGACAAGTAAATCACACTCTCTATGCCTCTGTGTTTCCAATTTTAGATTAATGGTGTTGATAACTTCCCTACATATATAAGGTGATATCAACCTCTATTGTATGGCACTGTCTCCACATTAATAGGGTCACTAAAGCAATATTTTCACTGGAGCACAGTCTGAACCTTATCCAAGAAAAGGATGTTTGCACAAGCTTTTATAGTAAAATTGTTAAAATTCTTGTGCTAAAAAGAATCAAATATTATCTAATTTACCTTATTTTTTATTTCAGTCAGGCTTCTTAGCATTGAATTTGTTAGAAACTTTAATAACTCCTTTGATTTTTTTTTTTCTTCTCTGTGTGTTTGTGTCTGTGTGCCATATACTGTCAAGGAGACTTCCTCAGTAAGGTAGCTGCAATTTAATTAGTAGATCTGATAAACTCTGATAGCAATCAGGTGAGATATCTTAATTGTACAGTGTGAAAACAAGATTTTGTTGCTGTTGCTGTTTAATGGTTTGTTGGACACGTGTAGGGTGCAATTATTCTCAAACTAATTGAAACAGATTTTTTTGTAATGTAATTATTTCTTTAGATACAACTTTGCTTATGAATCATCTTCCATAACTTGAGCTATGTACTTAATAACAATATAAGAGTATATATCATAAAAATCAATATTCAGTGGTATCTAGCCTTTTTAAAAGTCTTTGTCCCTTGCATCTTTTTATTTCTTTATGGCCATTTGAATTTGAAGAGAAAAAATAATTTGACAAGCGATAAAAATATGAAGTTATGTTTTGTCAATTATTGATGTGTTTCGAAAGATTTTTTGTTTGTTTGTTTTAGATCAAAATTTTTGTTTTTGAAAGGAATATTTATGATTACATGAAGAAATATCAGCTCTTTACTCCAAACTATTTTGTCTTAATTAGGAATTAGGTTGCTGTTTTGAAACCAATGTAGGAAATTAATCTTAATTCACTTCATTTGCAAGAAGAAGAGGTGTGCAGATTCTTTGTACTACTTTCCTTTATTTTTTTAACTCTGCACAATTTCTAATGGGACTTTGTCAAACTAATGGGCTAGTATAGACAGCATTAGCAGTGACACAAGAAGATAATATCCTTTAACCAGATTGCATCTGTTGAATATCTAGGCATTGTAGACAAAGGATTCATAGTAGCTTTATTTCCATCCATCTGCACATATTTTTTTCAGGGCTGACTTTGTACAAAAAAGAATATGGCCAGACTCCAGAATTTTGCAACAATTTTCTGGCACGGTATTCTGAGAAGTGGACCGTGTTATGACATATGACATTTTTGTAGCTATATGTCTTATACTCGGAGCAGAGGTATAAAAATACTCTGAATATAAGCAGAAATTCAACAACATAATGATCTTTTGCTGCCTTATGTTATACTAAATTATTCTTTCAAATGCAAGGACACAATAAACAAAAAAAAACCTGCTAGCTAGAACGATTAGTCAAATATTTGTAAGCATTTTTGCTGACCTTCCCTTCTCTCCATTAGACAAGTTATCTAAAAGAGAGTTTGAGAAAAAAAAAGAAAAAGTCTGTTCTCTAAAACAGAATTGCATATATTTTCACCTAGGACTGAGTGAGAAGGTTTATAGGTAATTGAAACAGATATATACAAATGATGATACTAATTTATTTAATACTAATGAGGTGAATGCAGCTATAGGAGAAGCTAATAAAAACATTTTTAATCCATTTCCTTGAAAGGTAATAAAAATTCTTATTCCTTGGTGGAATAAAAGTGTAATACAGCTATTAAAGATATTGCAGGGAGAGAAAGATCTAAATAAAGCTGATATGTCACATTTAGTAGAAGGCTTAATGGAATATAAGAGTCTCAAAATGTTATAAGGCTGAGATAATGTATATATTGGCATAAGTTTTATTCAAGTGTTAGTTGAAATACAGTGTCATCAAAACTGAGATGAAGAAAAGGACTACAATGCTAGGGTAAGTAGTGAAGATAATTACATAAAAAATGTATTGCTATGTGAAATTTAAACTGGGATCATATATAATGGAAAGCTTTATTGTACAATGCATCCATGGCGCCTTTTGATGCATTAGGACAGGTGAAGCATAAGGAATGTTTTGAGCAGCCAAAGAAGATATTCTGCTAAAAAGCAGATCTCTTTATTAAAAATAGCTGCTACATTTGGTTCATTAAAATTCACCACTTTGGAGGGGAATTATATATGGAACATTTCACCTATAGGCATCTTTGAATCTGGCTTTATGAGACTCAGAAGCTGAATGTAAATATTTTCCTTTAAAGGTGATCCTTCCAGTAATGGGAGATGTCCCTCAGCAAGAAATGCAGGAAAACTCACACTGCTACTCACCATGCTGTCCAAAAGCCATACTGCTTTTATTCCTTCAACTTCAAGTGCAACTCCATTATCATTTTGATTTTGATCTTTTTCTATGCATCTCCTGATTCACACCCACTTACATTATTGTGATTTTAAAAGTGAGTGAACTTGGAGTTTATGAACTGTATTTCTCTTGAATGATGCTAAACCACAGATATGCTTCAGGAGCACACCTAGTACACTGCATTTGCTAATGGACATTCAGACCATGGGGCCAAACCAGAGTCACTATTCTGTACCCCCTGCCCTCTTGTACAATGCGGATAGTAGTTACAGAATCATAGAATCACACAGAATCACAGAATGTTTGGAGTTGGGAGGAACCTTGAAAGATCATCCAGTCCAACCCACCCGCCAGAGAAGGATCACCTAAAGTAGGTCACACAGGAACATGTCAAGGCGGGTTTTGAATATCTCCAGAGAAGGAGACTTCATAAACTCACTGGGCAGCCTGTTCCAGTGTTCCATCATCCTCACAGTGAAAAAGTTTTTCCTTATGTTTACATGGAACCTCCTATGCTCCAGCTTGCACCCATTGCCCCTTGTCCTGTCATTGGACATCACTGAGAAGAACTTGGCTCTGTCCTCCTGACACTCACCCTTTTCATATTTATAAACATTAATGAGGTCAATTGAGTCTTCAATATCAACTATTTTTGTTTATAAATTTGCTCTTTTTGGTACACAGTAATAACTGAGATAGACATAATCTTGGTGTTGAGTACTTACAACTCATGATTTGAGGACATGATATAGAAAAAAGTCTTTAAAGCATTTGTGTTTAGTAAAAAAATAAGCGGAGTTCATGGAAATAGCTGTGAAATATTTGTGTTTATCATTCAATCTTACAAATTGTTGTTACTTTCTTAAAATAGTCTTCTCATTCAAAGTTTTTCTTAATTAATACCTAGGTAATAAAAGTTGACATTGAGTATGTCCTTGAAATTACGACAAAAAAAGGCTTATTTCAACAATAAACCCCTAGTTTTTCCTCCCTCTATTTTTCAAAAATAATCAAATAATTTCAAACATTACTGGAGCTGTAAACATTCTGTCTACCTAACAGAATGAATTCCTGAGTAATTTATCCTAGGCATTTTTTTTTCCTAAATTTTTCGTGACTTTATTTGCTAAACCCATTTGGTCATTTGTTGTAAGTCTACTTAGAACTTCTCATATTGAGCTAACATTCAGTAGATGTAATTTGCATTAGTTTAGTGCATTGGGGCAAACAAAACATGAAGATCCTAGTGAAAGAACTTGTTATATATTGCATAATTGATTAATATGTAGTAGAGGGTAGAGCTTATTTCAACTCAGCAGGTAGTTCGAAAGGACAATTGAATACTAAGTCTAAAAGTGATGTTTGAATGACTTGTTCATTTGACCTTTATAAGTATTTTATCTTGTTTGAGGAAAAAATGAAGAACAAAGCTATCTTCTCATAAAAGCACAGGAAAATCCTCATCAACATTTTTTTTTTCTGAGGTATTTTCTATTTATTCTATAGAGGGAAATGGAGGGACTAAATTGAGTTAAATCCTATAAGCCATATGGGAAGCAAAAATTTCCATAGTTAGAGAAATGGTCATAGAAAAAAAAGTAATTAAATTACAACTAAAGTACTTTCAGGAAACACAGATTAATGAATTCCCCAAAGTGAGGAATATATACTAGATCTGATGATAAAAATATGTGAGCTGATAATATAAATCCTATTATTCATCATAGAAATATTGGCCAAACATTTCTCATTAGAGTCTTCAGATTGTCTCAGATTTCTTGATTTGCTGTGATGTTGTTTAAAGTATAAAATGATCAAATAATTAAGCAAATGTTTTAATGCAGTTTTCATGCTAACCTAAGTTCTAACAAATTTTTGTTCATTGACCCTGGTTGGATGCCAGATTCCCACCTAGCTGTGTTCTCACTCACCCTCATCAACAAGACAGGACAGAAAATAAGATAGAAAATTTGTGGGTCAAGATAAATATAGGGAGATTCCTTACTAACTACCGTCATGGGCAAAATAGGCTGAATTTATGGGAGAAGCTTCATTATTGCCAATTAAAAATTGAGTTGGATAGCGAGAAACAAAGACAAAACCTAAAGCCATGTTCCCCTTTCTTTCCCCTTAGCTTCACCCTTCTTACTACCTGTCCTTATCCTGCTGAGAGGGTGAAGGAACAGCAGAAAGCAACAGCATCTTTCTTTTTCCCTATACATTACACTGTTAGGTGGGAGGCTTACACAAAGCAGAGCTGCAGATTGTCTTTCACTAGCTTTCCCACTAGTCAAAGAGAACCACTAAATTTTTAATTCAAGATGACACATACCTGCCACGGAGAACTACTTCTCTGAGGTATGAAGTCAGAGCTAGAAGTGATCAGAATTTTCTGAGGGAAGGTTTTTTTCATTGATATATACTGGAGTTTATGACAAAAGAAAGTGTATCAGTTCCTACAGTGGTAGATTTCAAATCAAAATAATGGAGGTCTTCATTTTGAACACAAAATAGTGTATTCTTTTTATCATTATGAATTTCAAGATAATTTTGAATTCAGGAAAATTATTTACCACAAAGCTGTAGTAATAATGACAAAATATACATGGCCCTTTGAGGAATGACAGAGATATGTTTTAAGACTGGGTATATTCTTTATGCAGAATGCAGAAAATCAAAATTATCTGAGAATAGGTCTGCATTAGAAACAAACATTATATGACAAAGTCCTTCAGTCCTTTCCATACTAAGTAGCAGAAATACTTTTTAATCCATAGATAAACTATAAAATTGGTCAAAATATGTGTATACATATTTATGTAAGTGAATGCTTGCAAGATTTGTGGTATAAGTTTGCAGAGCAAGACTTTTACCTTAGTGTTAAAGTTCTGTCTTGAAGATGACCCAGTTATTGTATCCATTTCCATTCACATGTGTCAGCATTAAATTTTTTTTGCCTATGTAGGTGATCATTGCTAGACATAAAAATGTTAGGAGAAACAATTCTAGCTGGTTTTCCTTGTCCAAGAGTTCTTGGCTCTTCATAGTTGTATGAGAAGACATCTTTTCTGTCAATTACCACTAAAGAAGCTATAGTTTACCAAACACTTCTGATAAAAACTTTGACAACATATTGCTGAATCTTATTTGCTACTAAAAAGGCTACATAAACTTTTTTTCTGAGAGCTGAATGCACACTGTTCCTATCCAAGAAGCTCAAACTTTCATTATCTCTGTGCTTTTAGGTTTGCTTTTTCACTGCCCTTATTTCATTTTAAGTAATCATGTTTAGCGGACTGCTACCACCCTTAGGTATTATGATTTACTTCTCCACTCATTCTGCCTTCTGTATTTTATTATGCTAGCATTTCTGTTTGCTGCCCTGGAGGATTTCTTTTTCATTATTTTGATCAGAATTTGCTTATGTGTCTGTATTTGTCTGTAATAAATATTTATGTATAAAGTATTTGTAAATAAGAATAAACTATATAGCTCATCTCTGGAATCAGCACAGCAACACTCTGCACCTACACTGAAACAAAAGAGACATAAAAATGGGAATTTAATGTGGTCACTGGTATAAAGGAATGCATGGGATTAATTAGCAAAATAACACCTGGGAAGTAATTTAATAAAAAGATTTTTCAGAAAGGAAGTAAAAGAATCTAATACATCACAGCTGTTCTGGGAAAACTTGCAGGATACAGAAGTATGACAGAAAAACATAAGAGTATGCTAAATGATAAGCCAAATGACCAGCCCTTCCCAAAACACACATGAAGAGTGTTTAGAAAGCTTTTAAGCCCTGGACAATATTACCTTTGGAAGCTATAGTGCTTTACCCAGAAAGGTAGAAATTATCTATCCACACACACAAAGTAGATATGAATGTGGGAGGTTGGCTGTTGCTCATTCCCTTTCTAGATATATTAAATTGTCTGTTCAACATTTTATGTATCAGTTAAGTTCTCTGCTTGGAGATTAAGAAAATAAATATGAAATCATGTTCTTTTTCTTATACATCCAGCGTATTTTTCATTCCCACTTTTCTTGTAACCCATCTTCACTGTTAGTATTTTTCTTCTGCTTTTTCTTGTGTATGCCTGTCTGTCTTCTCAACTTTATTTTTACTTAGGTCTTCATATCATTTTCTTCAACTATATGATGTTTAACAATCTTTAGGTTTTTGGAAATTGTGATTTTCAGGAGCCAGAGGAGGCCAGGCAGAAGTGCCCTTCTCATTTCATCTTTGATTGCAAGGTACATTGCACAACAGTGCCAGCAGGCAAACAATCCTACAGCTGGACACCTAAACCCTGATTATAAGGCAGGCATTTGGCTTAAAGGGCTCCAAGACAATCAGAAAGGGTGGCTTCCACCCATTTTGGAGCCACTCTTGTTGGAGCCCCACTAAGCATGTTTCCCCTGGAGCATAACACCGCTGGTGTGTGCACCAGTTGTATCAGACCTAGACCCATGTTACTGGGTGGCCTCACGGCTCCTACTTCAAAAGAACTCCCTCCTCCTCAGCAGAGGTTATTTCCACCCTGGTGGCTCTGAGTGAGATAGGATGTACCAGAAGGGTAGGATGCAATGAGATTGTGAGGGCAAAAAGCATGCTCATGGACAGGCAGGGTCCAGGCAGCCCATGAAGATGAAGCATTGGGTTGCCTATGGTGACAGGAGGACAGGCTGTTTTGGAGAAGGTGGGGGCTCAAGAGCAACAGGGAATGCTTGTCTGCTGCCAAGCCTTGGGGAAAACAGTGTCTGGATCCCCTCTGTTTCTTCTTACCATTCTCTGACCTGTCTCCTATTGACTTGTAGTCCCTGTGATAGTTTATTTACTTCTAATCTAGGTTAAAAGCAAAAAAGAAACTCTACACAGATTTCATTAAAACTGCTACAATCCAGATGCCAATGTTAACAATACCAGCAAGTGCCTAAGACTCTTGGGAAGTAGTCACTGAAAACTCATTTATGTCAGTTCAGTACTGTGAAGGGGAGCACTGAGCTTCCTGAACAATAAGAACAAAGTTTGAATGGATGCTCCTACATAACTTAGATTTTAATAGAAGCTCATCCTTTCTTAGTTTATTCCCATTTTTAGTATGAGGTCCAGAGAAAGCCAGAGTGATGCTACTTACTATTGACCTTTTTCTGTGCTGTATTTCTCTAAATCTATGACTAAATCCCTGATCCCATTTAGGCAATCTCATTCCTTGCTGGTTTTTATACAGTCATTTAACATTAGCAATGTTTTAGATGATGGCACCAGGCTCACTGTAGTATTGCACCAAAAATAAAAAATTCCAAGCTTGGACAATAAATACTTTCTTGTTATTTGGTGATTTCTGTTCCTTTGTTCATTTGTTTATGGTGTATTCAAACTAAACAAGGGGCTAGGACTCACACAGAGAAGGAGAAAAAGGTGACAAGGAGGGGGAAGAGTAGAAATGGCCACTTAAATGCTAAATACTTACTTTTTCTGAAAAAGCTAGATCTCCAGTCTTTTCTTTATATGACATCCACCCTGCTGTGTGGTAATTACATTGCTGAGAGCTTGAGACTCTTGTACAATATGGGAGCAAAATATAAGCAAGCACTGGCGATCTTAAGTTTTGTGCCTTGCCACCCCGAGTTTCCTTTTCTCATCTTGTAGGAAAGGATGATAACTGATAACTGAAAACAGGGGAAGTCTTCCAAGGAAAGCCTATAATATATATTCGATAGAAAAGGAAAGGTCACAAAGGCAAAATCATGTCTGTGTGCACAGCTGCCTGACTGTTAACACAGGATTATCCCTGTTCCTTGCACCAGTAGAACAACAAAGTTCATCAGCTGAAAGCAGCCTTTTGGGCTGAAGTAACTGTGCTTGTACATCACCAGAACATGTAAGAGCAACATGATCATTACCATAATCCATGATCATCCAAACATTATAGCTTGACCTAGGAATTTGCCATAGAGAGAACTAAAACATGGCATCACATGTGATTATGTAATTGTTAACAGAACCTTTGAATATGTACAGACACTAAAGTTGCCTTGGTAGAACAGAGATTATCCCTGTCTGTTAAAAATGCCTGTGATAGTCAACCCTTTCCCTCCCTAGACACAAGCACCTATTTATCCAGTTTGCACCCAGGTTCTTTAATAAGAGACAGCTCACTTTTACTTGATATCATAATTGTGTTTTGTCACTTGCTCAGCAACTACTGCAGAGTGGATTATGCATGGCAGCCTGTGACCCTGTGATGTAAAGCAGGGCTTCATCATACATAACAGCTGCAAGCATCATAACTCTGAATGTCCTTCCTTCCTCCTTATTCCCTACAGCTTTCATTGCTGAGTATGATGTCATACGCTTTGGAATATCCCTTTGGTCACTTGGGGTCAGCTGTCCCAGCTATGTTCCTTCTCAACTTCTTGTGTACCCCCAACCTACTTGCTGGTGTGGTGGTGTGAGAAACAGAAAAGGACTTAATGCTGTGTAAGCACTGCTCAACAATGGCTAAAATATTGATATTTTATCAGCATTATTTTCATCACAAATCCAATACTTAACCCGATACAAGATGCTATGAAGAAAGTTAACTCTATCACAGCCAAACTTGGTACAGTAGTGCATATGCAGACAGCCCAAGATGATAGCAGGCCAAAAAGATCGCAAAATCTGTGGGCAATACTTGGCCTGTGGTACAGGCCTGCTACATAAATGAGAAATTTAAAATAACAATTTCTTGTATAAATGAAGTGAATTATCAAACAGTAGGGAGAAAAAAAGAACAATGCTCAATCCTACTCCATGGTGCACCAAATATCTTCATTATGCAAATATAGAATGTTTTACATCATCCTTAAAAAGCATGAGGATTTAAAGCACATCAAAATTTTGGCAATATTTATACATTTGAAAAGGCATGTTTCTTCCATTTAGCAAACTTTGCTCCCTCTTTTCAAACCATCCTTCATTGCAATGTTATGTGATTCAGAGGAATTGCAAGATGGAGGCCAGCCTTGCTATAAAAATCAGACCTCACTCACAATATGATCTCCTGAATGGATCTTTTATGGAGCAAAACTAATCAATGAAAGAGGAAAAATTAACAGCTAATTATGGCTTCAGTAGATATGAAGTAACAAAGAAGAGGAAAATCTGTATTTCAAGATCACAGGAAATTGTGTACCTTCATTAAACAAGATTAAAAATATATAAAATATGCTGTAGTATAGCAGTTACTTTCACATAATATAACAAGAAAGTATCATGACTGTTAAGCTTCTCTCTTTTTTTTTTTACAGCTGTAGTGTTTTTTTTTCTCATTTAGTCATAGACAGAACAGTCCTGGTGGCTTTGAGAAGTAATAACATTAATGTATATGAATTTAATGTGCATAATATTTGAAGTGTTACTGGGTAGATATAATGAATCTTCATTGCTCGATTTCATAAACTCCTATCAGAATACTATACTAATACTGCAACAGATATGCCTTGTGAATACAAGTTTTTAATGACCATGTATTTTTTCTACAATGACTGTATTCAAACAGGTTTTAGTGAAACATAAGAAGTTGCTAAATCTCCTATAGGCTTCAGCCTTGTGAAAGTCCTTTCCACTCCACGTGAGTAAGAGCAAAATATGAATGAGCTGTAAGCTATTCAAGTCCATACAGAAGTTAAAAGCGAAATTACCTCTTTCAAAAACCCGTCTACAAATAACTTTCACACTAACATATTATTGCCTCACATGACGTCAGAGTTGCTGTCTTATAAAATCCAATAACAATGACACACACAGAAGATGACTTACATTTTTCAGCAATACACGAGTCAATACTTCTGTCTCAGACCTTTTTTCAAAATCAGTAATTAAAAAAGAATTTAACTTTTAAGCTAACATTAGTATTTAATAATCAACAAAGGCTTCTATTTAACTTTCATATTGCATGTGAGCATCTGTAAATAGACAAAACACACATTAAATAGCCACTTAGAACAATGTAAACTAGATACACAATAGTTGTACTCTTGCAGTGACCACATGAGGCAATGTTGTTGGCATGGCAGTGAAAGGTGGAGCTTCAAAGATGGGAAGTAGGAGGCTGCTTTTTTATTCATTTCCTGCCTGCTTTCTTCAAGAATGCAACAGTCAACTTTATTACTTTGAGTGCTAAAAAGAGCCATGCGATCTTGAGTAGGTGACTTTGCAAATAGAAGTGGGTTCAGATATGCCTTTATAAAAAAGGCATAAAGGTTCAAATCTTCAAAGCCTAACATCAGACAGCGTAGGAAGAAATGGCAAAGATTAAGTTTCAGGAATTGAAACAAAGACGTATTTCATGCTCTTCCTATCAAAATGTGAATGCATAACTAGTGAGAACACATGTATAGTGCATTTAGAGAGACATCTTTTCTTTAGAGGCCTTGTGCGGGGCCAGGCCCTAAGCTTGGATGGCTGGGGAGATTGTGGGCAAAGTCCTGGCAGAAAAGACCTGCTCCTTGCACAGAGTGCTTCTTGAGAAAAGCTGGCAAAAGCATCACAAACCAAGGCACTAAAGGAAATATGAAAGGAAAGAACATTAGGAGAACAAATCACCGTTAATATTCACGTTCCTCCTGTATTCTTGTTTGTGATAAGTTCTAACAGAGATTATGTGAATTATTTGTTGATCTGGCATGGAAATTACCTCAAACTTAGTATGACAAATTTGTAGAGAACGCTGCTATACTGATCTGTAAAATGAATTATAATTTCAGTAATCTGAATAAATACAATGAAATCTTATTAGTTAACATCAAAAGCATGAGGTCAGTTAAAAAAAACCAACAACCTAAAATCAACAACCCTAAAATAAAAATAACCCAAATCCCCAAACATTAAAACCAGTTACCTTTATTGGAATTGTTCTGAGATAGTCCCATCAATTAATAAAAATTCTTCAAAGTTTAAATTGAAGCCTTCTATTCACCTTTTACACTGTCAGTTAGCTCATGATTTCAGATATGCACAACTGAAGCAATTTTGTGTTTAAAAATTGCTACCTCTTTAAATCAAAAGGCATTTAATTACCCACTAAAATAATAATAACAAATTAAATATAGTCCCATGGTAGTGCTACTAGTTGTTTGTTGCCTGTCCACATTAAATTCCTGGTGAGAGTGAAATTTGTACTAAAAGATTACTTCCCCTGACACTTAGCAACTTAGTTGCTTCTTCCAGTACTTATCACAGCTAATTTGCCTCTACAAGTAGTTTTAAAACAGGAACAAAAAGAATGTGAAGAAAGAATGACTTAATCAGTTTAGGAGGGTTTTAAAATTATTCCTTTCATAAACTAATGAGAAAGAAGACATTTTCGTTTCTTTTGAAGGCTTGTTCAATTTGACTATTTTGTTTTCTATGAGCTAGTTAAGGAAACTGATTAAGCATTGATAGTTAAATAATTAATTAGTAGCAGTATTTTTCCATGCTGAAATGTGTGCTATGAGTAATAATCAGCTTTAACATTGCTGCATAAAATAGAAGCTACTTCATTTTCCAATAACTTACTAACCTAAGCAATTATTGTGAGAAATATTTTCATTAAGGTATATGATATCTATAATCACACTTTAAAAGGTGTTTGCCATCTCTTATAACTACCAGTATACTCCTGGACATGTATTTGACAGAATATCTTCCAAAATTTGTCCAATGATAAGTATTTTGATCAAAATTCAAAGGTTTTTTAAGTGTTTGTAGAAAAAAAACTCCAAACATTTCCTATTAAAAAAACTTTATACCTATTTCACTGCACTCCTTGCAAGGGACACAATGGATAAAAAAAGGCCTTTCAGTCATATGGCTTATGACTCTTACAGTGCATACTTCCTGAACAGAAAATCTCCATTCAGGAGATTTGCAGTCTCTTTTAAAGAAATCTTTTAAAACCATATTTGTCTTACAATGACTGTTTTGTAAAGATAATGATTACATATGTGCTAAATTGCTTTGAGTTTCATTTGTTTTATTCTTTTTCAAGGACCCTTGTTCCTGAAGGAGATGCATGTACTGGTTGATAGTGTGTAGACAAAATAAATTCTCTCTTTAGTCTTTTATTTTTTATGCATTCATAATGTATATATGTCATCAAAAAAACCCCACCAAACATTAGATGTTTTACCCAAAGAACAAAAGCATAACATAAAAAAAAACAAAACTTTGACAATATTTATAAAAGTTCCACTGCAGAGGGCTTATATCACATTTGCTGTTTTATAGTCATGGATATTATTTCTGTTAATAGCTGAGGCTCATCCTAGTATTACAAAAAGGAAAGTTATCTCAGAATTCCTCTGAATAGCCGGAGCATACAATTTTGATCAGATGACCAGTCGAAACAGTAATACAAAGTTTTCTTCAAATGTTTTGAGTACAAAGAATTTTAAATGTCCAAAAATGAATTATTGGATATGTTTACAATTATATTTAACATTAATACAGTATAATAATTTTATCTGTTACTATATCATCATGAGCAGCAAAGTTTTACCTGACAGCAGGTTAATTTCCAAGTTTCTTAAACAGTGCTAGTTCTGTGCATAAATTCTGGTTAAAATACAGCCAAAGTTTGACTTTCAGTAATGCTGAACATGAAAAATTTGTTTTGTTTTAGTGGGACCGGAAATGCTCAACAGTTTCCCCAACATAATAATCCAAGTAATTCACCAGTGCTGAGACATCCAAAAAGAATGATCCTGTGGAAATTGGAGCAATGAATCCCTTTTTGGCCTCTGTTATAATGAGTAGCACAAGTTTTTCTCAGGGAATTTACAAGGTCTTATTAATTAATGCCTATTAATTTATTTAAAATCCCTGAAGAAAAGACATTATGGAATTGCAAAATATTATCATTCTTTCTTCTAAGTATGAGCTTAATACCTCATTTTACAAGTGGAATATTCCGTCTGCTTTTCTGCTGGCTAATTGTTGAAGTGGAAAGCCTTTCAATTACCTGCTAGAGAGTGACAAGGGCCATTAGGCAGCTTAGGGTGCATCTTCTCTTTGAGAAACTGGTGCTGCCAGTCTACTGGGGATTATATGTGCTGTCTGCAACACATGAGCCAATTAATAAATTTAAATTTCAACTAAAGAAGGGGAGGATGAGCTGTGATGACATTATGTTAATTGATTCCTGTAGTTGTAATGAAGTGAGTGATAGCACTATATTCTAGAATTAGTGCTTCAGATATATTGAAAATAGTAGATGAGTACCATTTCTTGTAAAGCTCATTTTGTATATCTAACCTCTGAATAACGATTTTTAAAGTGTTGCCATTTCCTGCCATGTATTGATTACATTAATTGAAAAGTGTTTTAGTATCTCTGCAAGAGCATAGAAATTACAAATTCACCTGAGCATGTTCCTTGTGTAAACAGAAACCTTATTCATTATGGTGACATAGGCAGTGGGATTGAGTGCATCCTCAGCAAGTGTGCAGATGACACCAAGATGAGTAGTGCAGTTGACATGCCAGAGGGACAGGATGTCATCCAGAGAGACTGGAAAAACCTTGAGAAGTTTCCCCCTGTGAACCTCATGAGGTTCAGCAAGGCCAAGTGCAAGGTTCTACTCCTGAGTTGGGGCAATCCCCAGTATCAACATAGGCTGGGGAATTATGTGATAGAGAGCAGCCCTGCAGAAATTGACTTGGAGATACTGGTGGACAAAAAGCTGGACATGAGCCAACAATGTGCACTTGGCAGCCAAAGAGGCCAACCGCATCTTGGGCTGCATCAAAAGAGATGTAGCCAACAGGTCAAGGGAGGTGATTCTGCCACTCTGCTCTGGTGAGACCTCACCTGGAGTACTCTGTCCAGCTCTGGAGCACTCAGTACAAGAAGGACATGGTACTGTTGGAACAGGTCCAGGGCAGGGCCCCAAAAATGATCAGAGGGAAGGAGCACCTCTCCTGTGAAGACAGGCTGAGAGCGCTGGGATTGTTCTGGTTGAAGAAGAGAAAGCTCTGGAGACCTTAAGGTCTTAAGGTCTGGAGACCTTATTGCAGCCTTTCAGTACTTAAATGGGTCCTATAAGAAAGATGGGAACAATCTTTCTAGCAAGGCCTGTTGTGACAAGGCAAGGAGTAAAGGTTTTAAACTAAGGGAAAGTAGATTTAACTGGATATAAGGAAAAAAAAATTTACAATGGGAGTGGTGAAACACTGGAACAGGTTGCCCAGAGAGGTGGTAGAGACCTCATCCCTGGAAACATTCAAGGTCAGGTTTGATGGAGCTCTGAGTAACCTGATTTAGTTGAAGATGTCCCTGCTCATTGCAGGGGGTTGGACTAGATTACCTCTAAAGGTCCCTTCCAACCCTAAGCATTCTATGATTCTATGATACTCATATTGACAATTACTTCTGTTAATATCCTAGAACATTTAATTTCTGTCTTCCAATTTCCTAGTATACCAAGACATTCTATGTATGTGTGATTCTTAATGGAAAATTTTCTTTATATACATATATATACACACACACACATATACATGTACATATATATATTTGTACATATATAGATATAATTGCTCCCTTTGACATACTTGCTCTTTACTTAGTATTCACCAATACTCAAGAAAGAAGAGAAAAATGGAGAGAAACCATACCTGGAGTTTTATAAAATAAGGGTATGTTTTTCCAGACAGTGTCTGCTTCTACAAGTGATAGTACTTGATGTTTCTAGTTGCTATTAGGTATGGCATGTAAATATTGCTCTTGCTTATACTTGCTCATATGAAGACCAAGGTCTCCATACCAAGATGCCACATCTTGGGTGCCATATTGCAGTGTTGTAAGTGAGGTACTGCACCTGCAGGGAGGAACAGACAGGACAGATGTCCCAAAACTAACCAAGAAGTTATTCCATCCCATATAAGTCATATTCAGTATAAAGCTGAGGGATCATGAGGTTCAAGCTCTCTCCTGTCATGGCCAGCATACAAGCAGGACTCTCCTAGTTCATCTGCCTTCAATTCCGATCTGTGTGTTCCTGAAGGCACTTCCTGAATCCAGCTCCCACCTGTTGCCGAGTCTGGTCTGGGACTTTTCCAGTGTTTTATAGTGTTTCTTATGACATGATCATCATTGGCCAGGAGGGGGATTTGATGTTGGTTTTGTATATATTTGTATATACTTCATTATTTTCCTATTTACATTATCTTTTTATATTATTGTTATTGTTTCAGTAGATCTGTTTTAGTTTTCTTTTCCAACCCATAAGTGTCTCTCCCCTGTTCTCTTATTGTCTTTCTCTTCTCCTCTGGAGAAGGGAGAGGGGTTAATAGGGAGCATTTGTCATTTGCTTAGTGGCCAGCCCAGCTCTAAACCTCGACACAGGTTAAACATCAGCTCCCTTGATTACCTGCAATTCAGATATTCCCAGTACACACTATTATTACTCATTCAGATGGAAATGTTAATTGTGGATTAATTGAAATCACGCATGCTTAGCCAATAGCAATATGAGTCATTTATATCACATTGATTTATTTGTATCTTTCCAAATACTACTCTCCATTGTGAATGAGGGAGAATGGGATATGAATAGAAAAAATAATCAATTGCTCGGCAGTCACCGAGGCGAAGAGCTCCTGAGCAGAGGACCACGCCGGGGGATCCTGCCGAAGTGAGAAAAAGCGACCTAACTGTGGGAAAAACCAAAAACCGAACGCGGAGACAAAAAGCGCAGGGAGAGTGAGGGTGCCCCAGCCCCCGCCTCCGTGAGGAGCTCCTGCCGTTGGTCAGCGGTGACTCACCGGGGGCGGGGACAGGAGTGACGGACCCCTGTCCCTCCTTCCCCCAGGGAGCGCGACGAACAGGGAGTGGCGCGGCAGTGTCGGCAAACAGGGAGTGCCGCGTCAGAAGGCAGTTTGCACGGCAGTTTGCACGGC
>NW_010172390.1:0-1041 GCF_000695765.1 Mesitornis unicolor
GGCAATAAATTAAATTAATTTCCCAAAGTCAGACCTGTTTTGACAGGTAGTTGGTAAGTCATTTGTCCTGTCCTTATCTCAACTCACAAGATTTTAATTGTATTTTCTTCCCCTGTCCTTTTGAAAAGAGGGAGAGCTCGAGTGTCTTGGTGGGCACGTGAAGTCCAGTCAAGGCTAACCCACCACTCATACACAACCAAACACTGAAACCCACTTCTGTCTTTATGACAAATGTCTTTATGACTTGCATCCCAATGCTGAGTGAACTCTGGAAACGTACAGATTTCAAATTCTATCTGGGATTCAAAATCTATATGTATACCTGTGTAACACACTGTAAAAATTCAATCCCATCTGGTCTCCCTTCCCCTTGCTAGTGATATACCCATGCTGTTCAGGCACGAATGTATTATGGTAGGACTATCTTATTTACATGCAACATTTGTTAAAGGTAGAAGGCATATATTTTACCTAAAAGTATCTCTGAAATGAATGAGAAAGAATGGGGAGAAGATAGATGGTATAGTTTGTAGAAGGAAAGCTGAGGAATTATTCATATATCTTTCAATGTAGTGGAAAACACAATGCTAAAATTCTTGCTTGAAATTTGTAGTGTAATATAAGAATAGTAGAATACAAGAAAGGGCAAAGACAGCTAGTGGAGTACCATGCAATAAATTGTCCTTTGCTGATCCAATAGAAGTACATGGGAGCTATTACACTTTGGCAGCTGTTTTATTTTTCCCTTCTAGAGTTTCAGTCTTGTATACTAAAATGGATTTCATCTGATTAAAACTTGCACCATGTTTAATTTCCTTCAAAGTAAAATCACTTTAAAAAAGCGGGAAAGGGAATGAAAAAGACCCAAAAGAGAGTGAATTAATCTTGCGGGTGAAAAAGGGGCACTAATTTTGCCCAGATAATATTGTCATACTTTGTAAGTCCTTTAATGCTGTAATTTATTTATTAATGATGCATGGGTTATTACCCACCATCTGTCTTGTGTTAGCAGTGGGCTGTTTCAGATTATGGGAATTTGTT
>NW_010172390.1:1072-10442 GCF_000695765.1 Mesitornis unicolor
GAGTCGTGTTGAAAGCCAGAACAAGGCATCTCATGTGCAGTCCTCTTTGAGGCCTGCTGTTTTCAATTCCCCTTCACAGAATGGCATTTTATTTGATTTGTTATGGGGATTTTTTCTTCTGTTGCCAAAACAGCTGCAAGCATGGAAGGGAATGAGACACAAGACCACATCAAACTTGTTAGCTCGTAAGAGAAACAAAATGTTCCAGGAACAAAAAGGGGAGCTGAAGGGAGTGAGATAGATGAGGAGAAGAAAGAAGGAAGAGACAGAAGAAAAGAAGGCAAGTGAAAGGATAAAGAGCTCTAATGAACTTTTTGCTTGTTTTTTGGACACTTTTTTTTTCTAAATGGCATACAACATATTGTTTTGTTTTTAATTTAATGACCCAGTTAATATAGAAAGTTTTTGGCCTTTTTCATTTTGTCCCTGTTTTTGAAAGACTTCAACTGTTTTTATGCTAGTGCAGGAAATAAAACATTTACCTTAAACGAGCTGCCACCAAAGGCGAAAAAAAAATCTAAGCCAAACCCCAGGTCTGCCCATGTTTCTGATGTGGCATGCAATCTATTCATGGTAGAGAGATGTGAATACAAGGAGAAAATAATACACAGCTCCCTCGCTGAGAATCCTCTTAATTAGATGTCAGCATTTGTTTGTCAGGATGTTGAACTGTATTTGAGTAGCTAAAGAAGCAAGTAGAGAAGTTGATACCTCTCCATAAAAGCTGATTCCTCTCCATAACTCCTGGACTATGAGCTTCTTAGCATACCAGCTGAATTTGTGGTACATTTTTAACCTGGGGAATATTTTTGGAAAATAGCATGAGTACTTCTATATTTAAGCTAAACTTTAATGAGTATTTTACAGAAATCTGTTGGTAAGAAAGAGTTGAACATTGCACATGCTGAAATGGAGTTCTTTTACATTAAATACTAAAGCAGTATACCATCTCATTTTCAGACCATGACATATAATGATCTCACTTTATATCATGCATAGAATAACTCTTAATTTCCAAGGAGAAAGTATCACTCTTTTCTGATGGAGAAATACTAGATCAGGATTTCTTACTCTTTTCATCAAACTGATGTTCGAACCAATAGTCTTTTTTTCACTCAGTCTTGGCCACACACACATTTGCTAAAAGTCAGTAGTGGCTTTAATAATTTTCACACAATTCATAACAAAAAAATACTTTTACTTTTGAAACTTTTTTTAGAAGACAAACTATATTTTTCTTCATTCGAATTCCTTTTCCATCTTTTTTTTTTAGTACACTGATGAGAACAAAGAGTATGTACACAAATATTTACACAACAGAATTTCGGACCTGAAGCCAGTATTTTCATTTTTTTGGGATGTATGCTGAATCTAGAGGAGCCACAATGTCATCCACAGCTTGTTGAACTGGCTAACTTCAAATACAGGAGTTTCTGGTATGTACCAGAAACTTCAGATCACTGCTACAATATATTGAACAAAGATAGGCTGAGGTCTTAGCTAGTGCATGTTAGGTGCCACAGTATACAAGAACCAGTTTACACACTCTTCAGAAAAGCATCTAGAAGGCAGCCATTTTTCAATTTAATAACACCTCTAGAGTTATTAAAAAGATGTTGACAAGAAGCTGCTATTTTTTTGCAGCCTTCCTCTCCCAACTTTCTTTACCCTTACCAATCAAACTCTTAAGAAATCATACGACAGGCTATCTTGAAGATAATTTTGTATTGAGATTGTGTGTCGTTTCTAAGTGCAATGAATTAGGTTGAAATACTAGTCTTTAGAAGTCCTGTTAGAATTAGGTTGAAATACTAGTCTTTAGAAGTCCTGTTAGAATGTATAGTTAAGTAATTTTTTTTCACCGAGCTCAGAGGTTAGGAACAACTGCTAATATCTTGCTAACAGTCTTCAACCGAAATCTCTGTTTCTGAAAGCAAACGTAACAGTGTCACGGTGACCAAGATTTGTAATTGAATTGTCTATGAATGACATAATCTGTTTTCTCAGGCTTTTTTTTTTAAACAATTAGTAACACTAAGAATATAAATGTATTAACTTGAAGGAAATTTGGGTGAATATTTATTACATTGAAAATGCAGAAAACCGGAAAAAGTGGTCCTTAAGGGAAATTTAAATGTGAAGAGGTTATCTATCTTTTACAGAACTTCTGGAATAGATAGGAACTTATTTAGAATATCTAAAAAAAAAAAATCCATCTTTTTTATATATGAAAAAACAAGCCTCAAAAAAGGACAGACAATAGCAACAAAGCACATAGAAACAAATTGAACAATCCAAACCTGAAATCTGTATAGAACACTGTAAGTTAAAATCTCTCTACACCAGAAATACTTTAACTGCATTTGATCACAACACATATATATTCTGATAATAGTTTATCCTTAGAGACAAAGAACTAAATTAAATTTGTCTCCTGCAGTTCGATTAAATATGAAAAGGCAGCTAAATGTTCTTATGTAAATATCAGCGATTTCATGTTACCTCACACTTCTTTACAGCATATGATGAAAACTTACTAAAGACTTCTTTTTGTGTTCATCCTTACTACACAGAGGCTTCAGAGAAGTTGGTATATGTGAGTTCTAGTGACAGACAACAGTTATTTTCTGTTAGGAATTAAAGAAGATTAGAGGAGAAATATTTTAAAACAAATGGCTGATTTGTCTCAGCGTTGTTAAACATGATCTTTCACCTGTTACTTCTTTATCATATCAAAGGTCTTTGCTTGTTTGAACACAAGTGGAAAACAGCTATTTCAAGTTCTAGACACATAGCAAACAAAGGCACGAACAGGAAAGGATGTGCATGCTAATTAGGTATGGGTTTAGGGAAGATAAAAACCTGATGTTGTCCTTAAAGCATGTTCTTCACTGCCCTGCTCAAACCTTACAGAAGCTCATTAATTATTTCATATTCATTTTGTGTATGAACTAGATATGTTCTTTCTGATTTGATTCTGGTAACATAGAGGCATTTTTTTTCATTGAGGTATTGTTTGTATTCACCCTTAAAGATGCAATTGCTTTCTGAATGATGTTTTCAATTCATTTAAAAGTGAAGTACACATGATTGTTACTATCTAAAACCACTCCAGGCTGACTGGCAGCTCTCTGCAGCTCAGACATTCCTAACAATAGAATACTTGTAAAAGCTGAAATCAAAAAGCCATCTAATTTGAAAATGCAGGCTCTAAAAGTAGCCGAGAGTGTATGTTTAAGAAAAGAGTTTGTATGTTTAAGAAACGAGCATATGCACAAGAAAGGATGTCATAATTACTTCTACTGGTTTATTTTCTGAATACCTGAACTGTAAGACTTTTGTGAACTTTGTTTTATTGAGATCTTTGGATTGATAGCCTTTATGTGAACTTTTCTTCCATAGCTTGTTTACTCACTATTTGAACACATTTTTGTTTCTGGTCTCCAAGAAACCTTGGGCTATTCAGTTCCATGGTTCAGTTTTATGTTCCACAGAATCAAAAAAATCACAGAATACCAGGTTGGAAGGGATCTCAAGGATCATCTGATCCAATCTTTCTTGGCAAAAACACTGTCTAGACAAAATGGCTAATCACCATGTCCAGCTGCATCTTAGAAGTGTCCAATATTGAGAAATCCACCACATCCCTGGGGAGATTATTCCAATGACTGATTGTTCTTATTCTGAAAAATTTTACATTTGTGTCTATCAAAATCTCCCCAGGAGTAACCTGTACCCATTACCAGTCTTTTCCATGTGACTCCTTTTAAAAAGAGATTCTCCATCTTCTTTGTAGCCACCCTTTAAATACTGGAACATAGTGACTAGGATTAAAAGCCTGGACTTCAGGAGAGCTAACTTTGGTCTCTTCAAAAACTTACTTGAATGTTAGGGCTCTGGGAAGTAGCAGGGCCGAAGAGAAATTATTAATACTCAAGCATCACTTCCTCCATGCTCAAGATTAATGCATCTCTACGACTAAGAAATCAAGCAAAGGAGGCAGGAGACCTGTATCACAGAATCACGGAGTCACAGAATATTAGGAGTTGGAAGGGACCTCGAAAGATCATCCAGTCCAACTCCCCTGACAGAGCAGAATCACCTAGACTAGGTCACACAGAAATGCGTCCAGATGGGTTTTGAATGTCTCCAGAAAAGGAGACTCCAAAACCTCTCTGGACAGCCAGTTCCAGTGCTCTGTCACCCTTACAGTGAAAAAGCTTTTCCTCATGTTCAGATTGAACCTCCTATGCTCCAGCTTGCTCCCATTGCCCCTTGTCCTGTCACTGGCTATCACTGAGAAGAGCCTGGCTCCTTCCTCCTGACACTTGCCCTTTACATATTTGTAAACATGAATGAGGTCACCTCTCAGTCTCTTCTTCTCCAAGCTAAAGAGATCTAGCTTCCTCAGCCGCTCCTCCTAAAGGACATGCTCCACTCCCTCAGTCATCTTTGTGGCTCTGCGCTGGACTCTTTCAAGCAATTCCTGTTATTATCGAACTGAGGGGCCCAGAACTGGACACAATATTCCAGATGCAGTCTCACCAGGGCAGAGTAGAGGGGAAGGAGAACCTCTCTCCACCTACTAATCACGTCCCTTCTCATATACCCCAGGATGTCATTGGCCTTCTTGGCCCCAAGGGCACATTGCTGGCTCATGGTCATCTTGCTGTAGTGCTGCATGGGGTTATTGCAACCGAAGTGCAGGACCTAGCACTGTATGGAAGACCAAGGAGTTTCTGGAAAAACTCAAATGAAAGAAAGAAATTTACAGAATGTGGCAAAAGGGAATGGACACTTGGGAGGAATATAGAAACATTTGCAGAGGTTGTAGGAATGCAATGATGAAGGCTAAGGTCTGTTTGGAATCAAATCTGGCAATAGACATTAAGGACAAGAAGAAGGGCTTCTTCAAGTACATCAGTAGCAAAAGGAAGATTAGGCAAAATGTGTGCCTTCTGCTGAATGTGATGGGTGCCCTGGTGACAGAGGATACAGAGAAGGAAGAGCTTGTTCTGGAAGTAATCTCTAAGCATATGGAGAAAAAGAAGGTTATTAGGAGTAGTCAGCATAGGTTCACCCAGACAAAATCATGCTTGACCAATTGGATAGCCTTCTGTGATGACATGACTGGCTGGGTAGATGAGGGGAAAGCAGTGGATGTTGTCCACCTTGACTTCAGCAAGGCTTCTGGCACTGTCTCGCATAACATCCTCATAGGTAATCTCAGGATGCGTGGGTTAAATAAGTGGACAGTGAGGTGGATTGAGAACTGGCTGAATGGCAGAGCTCAGAGGGTTTTGATCAGCAGTGCAGAGTCTAGTTGGAGGCTAGTAGTGTTCCACAAGGGTCAGTACTGGGTCCAGTCTTGTCCAACATATCCATCAATAACTTGGCTGAAGGGACAGAATGTACCCTCAGCAAGTTTGCCGATGATACAAAACTAAGAGGACTGGTGCATACACCAGAAGTCTGTGCTGCCATTCACAGAGACCTGGACAGGCTAAAGAGTTGGGTTGAGAGGAAGTTCAAAGAAGGCAAGTGTTGAGTCCTGCACCTGGGGAGGAATAACCCCATGCACCATTATAGGTCACCCATCTGCTGGAGAGCTCTGTGGAGAAGGACCTGGGAGTCCTGGTGGATGACCAGTTAATGATGAGCCACCAATACACCCTTGTGGCCAGAAACACTAATATTATCCTGGGGTACTTTAAGAGTGTGGTCGGCAGGTTGAAAAAGGTTATCCTTACCCTTTACTCTGCCCTAGAGAGACCATATCTGGAATACTGTGTCCAATTGCGTGCTCCCCAGTTCAAGAAAGACGTGGAACTACTGGAGAGAGTCCAACAGATGGCTATGAAAATGATTAGGAGACTGGAGCACCTGTCCTATGAGGAAAGGATGAGACCTGGGTCTGTTTAGCCTGGAGAAGAGACGACTGAGGAGGGTTCTCATCAATGTTTAGAAATATCTAAAGGACAGGTGTCAAGAGGATGGGGCCAGACTCTCATGAACTGGAAAACAGGAAGTTCAAGCTGAACATGAGGAAAAATTTATTGACTTTGAGGGTGACAGAGCTCTGGAAGAGGCTGCCCAGAGAGCTAGTGGAGTCTCCTTCTCTGGAGATATTCAGAACCTGCCTGGAGTCTATCCTGTACAACCTGCTGTGGGTAGCAGGAGAGTTGGACTTGATGATCTCCAGAGGTCCCTTCCAACACCGGCCATTCTGTGATTCTGTGACAAAGATTCTTTTCTCAAGGCTGAACAAAATCAGTTCTCTCGGCCTCTCCTCATATGACAGGCTTTTCAGTCTTTTGGTCATCTTTGTGACCTTCAGCTGGATTCCTTCCAGCCTGTCCACATCTTTATTTATAGAGGTGCTAAAACAGGTGTGGCCTGACAAGTGCAGAGTAGGATAATGACTTCTTTATCTCTGCTGGTGATCCCCTGTTGATGCAACCCAACATCTTACTGGCTTTCGTTGCTGTAGCAGCACACTATTCACTCATATAGAAACAACACTTGCATTTAAAAACTAATGTCTGCTAATTTTATTGGTTTTCTTCTGCTTCTTGCCTTACAAGTAATAATGAATAAACATCGCCTTTTTATGTTTACCATATTGTTCACAGAGTTTATCTACAATTCAAAATAATAAGCCATTCTTTCAGCCGGAGTTCTAACAAAAACAAACTCTCCATCCACTGAAGATAAAGTATGACACAGAATGTATTAATAAAGAGCAGTGGATCAGACAGCCACATTCAATTTGAGTGAGTTATACTTCTAGGACAGCAAAACATAATCCATAAGCTTGAGAGGAAAAAAAAATATCAAGAAAAGATTCTATTATAAGTATAAATTAAACCAGATTAACCTTTGAAGAATTTTAAACTGGTAAAAGGCCTTCAAGTATTTGACTATGAAAAAAACTGTGGCAAAAGTCAACAAGAACTTTATTATTTTTCAGTCATTCTAACTGAAGTATTTCTTTTTTAATAAGCCATAAGCCTGCCTTCCTTTTACTTCTGCAAAATTTTCAGAATCACATGAGCAAGTGAGTTCCTTTGTACTCAAGATAATGCATAAATATTTAATTTTATAAAGAAACCTAAATTAACTGGAATCGGCTAAAAAAAAATAAGATTAACTATTTCAAATGTATCTGACCAAGACTCATGAAAATACATATGTTCCCACTTTTGCTTCTTGTCACTGGTGAAAAAACAAGGGGATATGTGATCCCTGGGATATGTGATCCTAGTTATACATACAGGTCTAAATGAAAAGAATTAGAGAATCTAAATGTAGCAGGCAATAACATGGAAAAGAGAAAAAAGGGTAGCTTTCTGTAAATCCATGGCTTAAACCTGTTATATTCCAAGAGCAAGACAAATACCTGTTCTGCTTCCTAACGTGCAATTTCACTTGAAAATGTGATAATTACTTACTAATATTTCTTAGCTCAAGAAAATACATTGTTCTGAATAGTTTTAGTTGTTTCTTTTTTTTTCCTTCTGATATAATCCAATCCACTGATCAAAATATGATGTAGGTTTCTAACCAAACTTTATCTTTGTAAGAAGAAAATAAATTCTGAGCTCATATTATTTTCTAAATGCTTCAGTCAGTTTAATGTGTTGATCTGTGATCAGACCATAAAAGGAAAATGTAAATGACAAAAATAAACATTTTTGCATATCCACCAGAAAGAAAAGGTAAGATCTACAAAAACTTACAGTGTAGTTGATAACATATATGCATATAAAGAATCTTGAAAGTCAGTTACTTAATAAGTGAATTACTATACCAGTAGGCTATTTAAAACATTTTTATTAAACAAAACTATAAGTCTGAACACCTTCTAAACCCTGGTCTGTGAAGCCAAACCAGAAGAGATAATTACATACAGTACACATGCTTTACATCTTATTTTGACAGATTATAAAGCAGAACTTGTTAAAACAATGACTCTACACTCAAATCAGTAAGTTTTGATGGATCCACAGGCCACAATATGTGTAAAGCATTTTTTTTTCTGCTCTACACAAAGCACTGATTTGTCAGCTTCATTTCATTTCAAATAATATGTGTCAATGTACTCCACAATTTCTGAGAGACTTGTGATGTGGGGACATAGTTTGTGGTGTCATATGGTAGTGTGTAAAAATCTATGCAACTCTAAATTGGCAAATCCTCCCACCCCCCACATATGTGAACAGCAGTTTTCCTAAAAGAAAATTGTAATTCTATTGTGAATCTTTCCTTCTCTTTTCCAAGTTCCACACTGAGTAACAACCCTGACAAAGCCTCTGAAATCTGGGTGGCAAAGCTGCTCTTTGAAAGACAGAAAGAGGCTGTACTTTAATATCTTTGGAAAACACAAAATAATATAGGGAAACCACAGCAAGACAAATTCTGTCCTCATCGACATACACAGAATTCCCATTGACATCAAAAGGTTTTCTGGCACTAAATATCTAGTGGGAAAACTATGACTCATTGTGTCAGCTACACTACACTGAAATTCAGACTAAATGTGACCTCAGGGACAGAGAGAAGGAATACCACAAAATCTAAAAATCCAAAAGGTCACTGAAATTCATTTCACATTTACAGTCTTTGAACTGGTCAAAAGTATTTATTTATGTATAATAAACTGATAAACTTAAACACAGTTGGAAATTTTCAAATCATCTTCAGAAGTATCACTTTACACTGCTTCACTTAGAGAACAGGAATTCAAAGGTAGTTGAAGTATATTTTAGGAGAGATTTCCCTCCCATTAATAGATATTATTGTTAAGTGGGAATATTTCTATTCAAAAACAAAGAGGCAGGTCTGTAAAATGATGTAGGCTTCCTTGCATGCCTCTAACACACTGAAGAGTGCAGTGAAACTTTTTTGTCCAATAGGTTCTCACTGATGCCTTAACTTCTCATTACAGCCATGACCAGAAATGTCTTATAATGAACTACAATGAAGAGCTCTAATTATTTCTTTAGGGTCTATAAATTTGGCACTTGTTTGCTTACCCCTTCTAGTCCATACTTAGTCATACATATCTGTCTTGCAAATAAACAAGGGAGGGAAATATAAGTATATTAGTACTACTATGTCGCACAACATTAAGGAAGTATCCATAATTTCAGTTATACCGGCAGAGAGAATACTCATCTAGGATGTTAAAGACTTAACTCCAATGCAATTGCCAACTGCATTTTTAAGCATCACTTCCATGTCCTTATCAAATATTTTCACTAGTGTGCTGCTATGTTTATGGAAGAAGTACATTTAAATGATATAAAATAAAATAAACTTCAATATAAAATAAACATGTATTTGTTATGGTTTAAGGGTTAACAGCCTG
>NW_010172391.1:0-3308 GCF_000695765.1 Mesitornis unicolor
AGAGGAAGCCAGTATTACTTAAACATGGAACGTTTGGGTTTTGGTGGGGTTTTTTTGGAGGGGGGAAGTGTCTGTTGTTGGTTTTCATTTGTACTTTTTTTTTTCCTGCAGCTACTATGTTTGGAAGAGCTACCTGTTGTAAATAGCATTCAAGAAAAAAGAAAAAAAACTTGGAATCAGAAAGAGCTGGGAATGCACTACCTGTTTTTATTTCTGATATATTTTGTGTAGAAAACCAAATACTAAAAGTAAAATACCCACTTGAGCCTTACCAATTTTGTAAACGTTCTCAAATGTAGTGCTAAGAATTGTTTACACAAGTTGTACCAGCTGCTTAATGGTTCATGACTTCATCTTTCTTCACATTGAAGCAGCAGGGAAGGAGAAACACAGAGAAGGAACTGCAATTAGGAGCAACATAATAGATCATCCAAAGACCATCTGGAAAACTTGCCGGCCTATGGAAAAACTGCTTATGAAGGTTTCAAGATGTTTAACACTTCACACCCAACACTACACTACGCTCACAGGAAGGGCAGGTCCTGCCAATCCAAGCTGATCTCCTTCTACGACAAGGTGACCCGCCTTCTGGACGAGGGAAGGGCTGTGGATGTAGTTGATCTGGACTTTAGCAAAGCGTTCGAAAGTGCATTGATCAGCTGTATTTTGCATCAGAGAGATTTTCCTTAAAAAAATAAGTATATCTTATTTACATTGACTATTTTTTATTACTGCTTAAGGGGCTGAATCCTCTTAAATCACATATTAATGATATTAATGAAGTTCATGCTTCTTGACTTACAACAGCATAGTCAACAAAGAGAAGCTCATCTTTGGAATTTTAATAAAAGCAGCTATTTAGTGACTTATCAGGAAGTGGGAATATTTTTTTACATATATGATTTTTTCCTTTAAATGAGTCATCTCAGCTTAGCCCACAGCATTAAGGTTTGATTCCACAAAGTACTTAAACACAAGTTTAACTTTAAACATATGACTAGTGGTACTATTTCAAAAATAGCCCTGTTGCCCCTAAATTTACGAATGCTGAAAGCCCTTGTTGAATCAGCAGCTTCAGCAAAATTGCCAAACTTGTGTAGCTTAGGGTCACTTGTTGAATCAGCAGCTTCAGCAAAATTGGCAAACTTGTGTTGCTCTGGATCACATTTAGTTGCCTTTTTTTTGTTTGTTTTAAGCATAGGTCTTCAAAACAGGAAAAACAGTGGGAAAAATCTATGAACCAACCGACAGTAAACAGAGGACATAATGATAACAGCCAAATATACAGTACTGTGAAACCTTGCCTGTTAGTAATTGCATGTAAAGACAGAAAAAGTCTCATGCCTCACCAGGCAAGTAGTCCATTTCTAAACCTATTTTGTTCAAACATATACCAGCAGCCTTAACTACAGATTACATTACCAAGCATACATCAGTGCAATAAACCCTCAGTAATTGTTCACAGTAAAGCTAGAATTTTGTCAAAAGATAGTAAAATATTGCTACACAAAAGAATTTTCCAGTACACTGAATGAAAAAGTAACACTGAATGAAAAGGGAGCCATGAAGTCTTTGGGATATATATTTTATTTTTCCATTGATTTTGGCTCCTTTCAGAACATAAACAAAGCGTGGACAGTGCTGCCTGGCTCTTCCCTACTTCTTCAGGAAAAAAGGTTTCTGTAGACCGCTTTCATAAGTTCACCTTTTCCATTAAGAAAGGGTTTGCATTTTGACACAAATACTGAATAAGAAATTGCCAAGGATCCAGATGAGAATTCTCCAGAATTCCCCTCAGAAATCTGCTGGGAACACTGCATGGAAATTCACCCTTTCCACTTCTGGTATTAAAATCCTGTAGCATAATTTTTTATCATGGTTAAAATAACCACTGATCTGGTCCCATGGGTCCTGAAGGTGCTCAGCTTTGAGAAATCTGCTCACCCTTTCATTTGCATCCTTGGGGGCAAAATAACTTAGAGAAACCCCAGTTACTCATTCTTCTTGAACAAATTTGAGCAAAACTTCCTCAGGGCTCCCTTGAAACCATCAGAAAACGTCCCACATCCAGCTGTAAACTAAAGACAGGTATTTGAAGATCACTGGCAGGACTTAAGTGATCAAATCTTGCTGGTTGTTGATTGTTGACTCTTGCTTGTCGATGGAAGCTTTGCATGTGAATCAGTGGGTAAGCAGTTCATCCCACCTGCTTCCCAACTGAATACATTTGCCCTGTGGTGATCTCTCCCTGCGACTACAGCAAGGCAGGGGAGCCCTAGGCAAAGATGACCTTGAGTGAGATCAGTCTTTCTCCTGGACTTGTTTTGAATATTGCTACTCAGATGTTCATGCAGGACTTGGTATTAAAACAAGCATCTCCCAGGGGCAGGCTAATTCACCTCTGTTTCCTCAAAAAGATAAGTCATTTTGTTAAAACACAAGCAGAGGTCCTTACAAATAATTTGTCCGTATATTTGTCCATATACGCTGGTTCACCAGTCCAGCAGGGCTGTGGTGCTTTGGCAAGGCTGTGTAGGGAAAACGGGTTTTGCCATGACCCTGTTCCGAAGGCCACTGCTGTCAACTTGCTCAGCACACTGTACCTTTTGTGCCTTACTCCGTTGGAGCTTTTGATCTCTGTGTTCTCCCATGACCATGAAAATCACTTTAAAATCAAAGAACAAATGCCAACAACATATAGTGTCATAAATTAAACCAAAACCACAATTAAAAAAGTAAAGCCCAGACAAACAAGTTGCAAATACAGCTCTGTCTGTGTGGGAAGGAGGGATAATTGAGGGCTGAATGAGGATTTTGAACTCGCAGTAGATCCTTGCGGTGCTGTTTCTTTTTCAAGGAGCATATGAGAGGTGCCAGCCTTCCAACAAAACACTAAATATTTAAAAGCAACCACTCCATTCATCTGGTGGCTGCATTTGAAAGAACAAACATCAGTCCACTGTCTGGATTCTGCCGTCATCTTGTACACACAGAAAGCCAAAGACTCCAAATAATTTTGTGGCCTCAGGCATCAACAATAAACAATGTATATTTGATGTGTGGCCTAATTTCTGTCCACTGAATCTGCTGTCTTAAAGCTGTTTCCATGCCTTTCTTTTTATGTTCAAGTCTTTATATGTCCTGTAGTCTTTGTGCCTTTCTCAAGTCTTACAGTTGCATGTGTAAGTGGCTGTGACTGTGGAAGAGGTGACCAAAGCACTCTTTTACACTAAAAGGCCACTGCAGACTTAATTCTTACAGAAATTTGAAACTCCCATCTGGTGAACTCCTTGCCTGTCACTATACTT
>NW_010172392.1:0-3244 GCF_000695765.1 Mesitornis unicolor
GACGAGTGGCTGGAGCTGCCAGGCAGAAAAGTCTAGACCTAAGTCTTGCAATTTCTAGACTAGACTCTAGTCTACCCTGGACCCAAGTTTGGAAGTTTCTGTGGTTGCTCAGAGGTGCACGTTGCAGAGATCACTCTCCACTCCTACAAGCCAGACTCTTGGGCACGTTGGCTTTTGAAGCCCTTGCAAGGCCAGAGCATCATCAGAGCATGGGTATGAATACAAAACAGATGGAGCCTCCTGCATCGCCAGCAGCGTTCACATTCAAACCGTGGCAGACTCCAGCCTACCTGCGTGTCCCTGGGGCACTGCAGCCCTCTGCTCCAAGTTGCTCTTCTCCAGCAGAGCCAGCACCGCAAATGTCAACCTGTGACAGGCATGAGCACCATGCTGAGTATCTGTGCTTTTGTTCACAGTGGGACCATGCAATATTTTCAATAAATAAAAAGGTATCCTAAAAATAGGATTTTTAGGGAAACTAGATTGTTGGCAACTTTTTTCAGAGTGGTTTCAGCCAGAGAGGAACTCAGAAGTGTCAGAATGTAGCCTGTTGTGCAGGCAGACAGCAACAAAATAGTAAATCCATTATGAAACAGTCATCATGAATAGTAATTTTAAAGAAGATTCAGTCATGTAATTGGGGCAGAATGCCAAGGCCTAATAATTCAGCTTCAGGCTTTTGTTCCATCCTCTTTCAGTGAGAGGACTAAATCTGTGACACTCTTTAAACCGCAGCCAAACAGTAACAGCACTCACCCATTCACTTCTGGTCTTTCCCCAGACACCCCTACTTCAGTTAGTTTATTTTCAGGCTTTGGCACGTATGCTTTTTGGAGAAAAGACTGTGTTCTGGTTCACTGAGCACATTGCGGATGCACAGATCTTCTGCTCTGAAAGGAAAGATGGTAGGAAAGATGGTGTGGGGCCTGGGTTATCTTTTGATACTGCCTGTTCCAGAAAATTCACCATCAGGACTCACAAACCCTTTAAAAACATTTAGGAGCTCAAAAACCTGAAACAATTTCACGGACAAGTGTTTATTGCAGTTCGTACCAAGATGACAAAATGTTTGCAATTAATAAAACAACAGTTTTTAATCAGCTTAGAAAACCAAACAAGTCAAGGGCTCTTGCAATCACTTTTAGCATTTCCTATAGTCAGGGCTTCTTCCCCTCAAAATGCTCCACACGACCATTCCATTAAGCAGAAAAGGTATAAAAATATTCCTTAGTAGCACCTGCACCAGAGACTGTCCCAGGGATTTCTGCTTCCCCCCCCCCCACCCTGAAAATATTCCTTAGTAGCACCTGCACCAGGGACTGTCCCAGGGATTTCTGCTTTTTTTTTCTTTTCCCCTCTCTAGATCTCACAAAGTACCTGGCAAAACCACTTAATGGAGATTTCTCACTGTTGAACAAGACTGCCTTCAGCATTCAAATATGAAAGAAAATTAAAGACATTTAAAACATGCACAGAAAAAAAATGGTGGGGCTTTTGCTGCCCCATTGGAGTAACCCACAGGTGTCGTGTAGCCCTTTTCTAGATGCGCGATGCCTGTAAGAGTATCAACAGAACTATTCACTGCAGTCTCAGGAGTTGTCTGCAACAACCAGCTCTGCAGCAGCTGCGCTTGCCAGGTGCCTTCCACTCACTTGCTAGTTTTGTCCCTGCCAGTTTTTGAGCTGTGACACTTCCTAACCTTGTATCATGCCTATTTCACTTCTCTAATATTCTCTTTCAGAAGGCCTATCAGCAGCTTTTGACAAGTCTAGACCAGGCCTCTACTTTCCTGATGCATCCCAAACACTTCTGAGCTTTCCTCTGCAGAAACAGCACTGGTAAGACTTCTCTATATTGCTATACTCCAAGTATACTTCGAAGATCATTTCAATTTATGTGTTTGGTGTGGACACAAGACTTACTGCTTTAATTTCCAGGTTTAAATGTTTCTGATCCCTAGTCCTCTGAATAATGCCTATTTTTAATGACATTACCTTTTTTTAAAATTTAAATCAACAGCCTTCAATTTGGGAGACTGTTATTTTTTTTCCTCCATTATTCATTCCATATCAGGAGGCTCAGCCAGCAGCAGCACCTCCCTGCTGCTCAGAAAAAGATTCAGCCTCCAAAAGCACATAAGATTCTTTTCAAGTCCTCATTAATCATGGCCTGCAATCCCTGGGATCCTGCCAGGCTCTGTGGTTTTCCTGGTGGTCTCCTTCTTGAAGTCTCACAGATAGCTAATGCCTTAAACTAGTTTGGTCTCTAGAGGCCAACAAGAAATCCCAATTTCCTTCTTGGACTCTGTTTCTTCCAGTTTAACCTCCCCTTACTTAATCTGCAGTGAACATATAGACCATTTCCAGCAGCCTGGCTTCCCTGAAAGAATTAAGTTTTAAGTTTCCCTTTCTGGCACTGGTCTAACACTGGTTTTCTAGCACAGACTCCCTGCTTGTCACAGAGAACAAGCAACGTCCATAGACACATCACCACCACCACCTTTTCAGAAGCCTCCATCACGTGGAGGATTGCCAATTACACTATCAACCATCTGATGTTACCTGGACTGAAGCTGTGGGAGAAATCCACTGCTGGTTTTCGCAACAAGTGTCACACGTGTTGGCAATCGAGGCAGAGAGGCTGAGATGGATCTGGCTCCAGTATCAGTATGAAAAACAGTATTTGAAAGATGAGGAGGGGCATGTGCCTAGGCATTCCGTGATCAATGAATCTGAAAAGTCTCCAAGCATTTTAGTGCTTGAGGAGCTGAACAAAATTAGAGCAACAAACTGAGAAAAAAAAGATACAAAAGTGTTCTCCTAATGCTATTAGCATCACAGCCTCACAGTAAAGGATTGACTTCTGGTTTGTTTCTTTGTCATGCTAAGAAAAGTGTTTTGTCCTTGTTTCACCAAGAAAGTAGCACAGACACAGTATGAAGAAAACCCAAAGTAGGTGAGAAAGGAACATCACGTTCTAGGAAGAGAAGAACCTGCTAAGGCCAGGACAAGCACATTCAACAAGTCACATAACAGTGCTCCCTTCCCTGAGAGATGTTTAGAGCCACTCTTGACTGAGGCCATCAGCCAGCAAAGCATGTAAGAACATTCTAAAGGAGAATGAGCTTTCCTCACCAATACCACAGGAAGAAAACTAAAAAAACACAGCACCTTGGCCAAGATCAGCTGGGAGACCTTCTAGGGTCACCATATGGCAGCGCTGACTGCTGGACCACTAAACACCC
>NW_010172392.1:3275-7040 GCF_000695765.1 Mesitornis unicolor
CAACAAGCAAAGGCTCATGCAAGAAAATTGGACTGAGGTTCCGGGGATCTGCTGGTGCTCTGTTTCCTACAGAGTCCTCACTGCACAGTAAGACCAAGGCAGCAATTTGTCCTGGGAAGAGGGGAAAAAAGAGAGGATTCTAAAGCCAGTAGATCTGAAAGGAGAAAACACTGTGGGAGCTGAGAAGCATCAGACAGCAGTGAAATTCTTCCTTGTGCAAGCATTTATTAGTGTACCTAATCTTTAGAGGAGAGATCTTTAGAGCCATTGCAATGTCCTTACTAACATTAACCAGCTGCAGTGAATGAGCTGAGCTCTTGAACAAGAGGAGAAAGGGGAGCTAGGAGCAGGGGTGAGCGGAACTGGTAGGAAACAGTGATATTAAATTCAGAAGGAAGGGATGCACAAACAGCTCTGAGGTACGGCAGCAGGAGCACAAAGAGCTCAAGGTTAGCAGCAGTAAGGGGTCAATATGTAGGAGTGCCTCTGTAGACTGCACTCCAACAAATTGCAGAGACATTCACCAACCTGCACAAGAAAAGCTCTGAGTCCCACAGCCCTATATTAAACTTATTGTGCTAGTAACTACAACTATAAAATTAAACCCTTTCCACAACTCTGCCTTTCCTCTTACCGAAATCACCTTGCAGCCTGTAGTCCAAGGCAAGGAATGGCCACAAAATTTGATTGAAAACCAGTTTCTCAAAAAGGATAAGTTTGTTGTGTAGGAAAGAGAAAACTGTACTGTCCCTTGGAGTAAAAGGCAAAATCATCTTTGTGCCTGGGGCAGAATTTAAGCTCTGGCTCCCATGCGCAAAACAAGCACTCTAACCTGGTCAGGAATTTTTTGTATCAGTCATTTCTCCTCCTCCTCCTCCCCTGTTCTCTTTACCATTTAAACAAACAAAGCCTCCTTCCCCAGAGGTCATTCCATTGCACAGCAGGCCAGAAATCAGAAAGGGGAAAAAAAAACCAAAACCAAACCTGGGATCTTGTCTCCCCTGTGCCAGCCTTGCATTTATTCAATTCTGACACCTAGTGGGCATCTCCATCAGTGGGAGGTAGGAGCAGAAGTGGCCAGCCACGCTCACCAACAGCCCTAGCAGTAATGCTGATGCTCAGCATTAGCTACTAATTCTGCCACGAGAGGTGTGCTCCAGCCTTAGCACAGCTGTGTCTCCTTAAAACCCCACCAAGCCTCTGTGTTGAACTTGCTCTTGCAGTCGTACCGACAACTGCACGTTCTACGGTGGAGTCAAGACTGGAAAATGCTCAGGTCCTGATCCCAAAATCTCACTGCTCCAAATCAGGACACAGGCTTGGCAATTAAGGCCTATCCTTCATTTCAGAGAGATCATCCAGGGGTCAGTATGGTTTGTCACCCACCTGAGATTAGGTTGCTGACAGTACAGCGTATGCCAGGAAATGTCCACATTCCTTCAGGATGAGCAATAACCTCCTTTCGAACATGGGCTAGGCTCCATCCAGCTTTCACTCGAGATGATCTCTGCCCTTTGAGAAATTTTTTAGACTAGTTTTACATAGCACTTGAAACCCTCTCAGTTGCTGGTAATTCTACACAATCCCAGCTAGCCCACGTGAACAGAATTGCTCTGAGGCTACCAACACACTGGTACACATGGTGGTAGAAACCATACCAGTGTCAAGCACTATATGCAGCAATTATCACTGAGCATCTACAGCACAATGGCAAAGAGAGGGTCTGGGAAATGAAATGCTATTGCACCCTGGAGCCCAATCACCCCTGTGTTATCCCAAGTGTTGACTGAAGGGCAAAAAGGGAACTGAGCCCATTTGTTCTGCAATATCACTGTATGGTGTTGTCCTTCATCCATAACACACCATGGGAGTTCCTGCTTAGACACTGTCAGCAAAACAAAAGTGTTGGGGTATACAAAAAAAAAAGAGAAAAATGCATATGAAAGGACTGTTTCTGCCATAAATGCAAGTTTTAGTACCTTTTCATGGAGTAAAAATTCAGCAGCTGTCCTCCTTCCACAGGGACAAACTGAGGTGCTAGAAGTCTGTGTAGGACACGCTCACTGTATGAGGGGACAGATCTCCTGACGCTGACCCTGCCACAGCAGGCAGTCATGGTTGCTCCTACTCATTCCCTAAATTATTACACGATTATCAGACCACGAGCTAAGACTTCTTGTGATTTCAGGTTTAGCACTCCAATCAAATTAACCAACAAAGCAACTTAAAATGTATGAGGGAGGGGAGAAAAGTCCAAATCAACATTAGGTCCCCACTTCTTTGCCCATCCTACAACTACTGCAGATGCTCTGCACTGAAAGGGTAACTACATTTCTACCTTCTGCTGAGGCAAGGCTCAGACAAGCTGCCACAAAGTCCCTGAATGGAGCAAGCCCAAATCTAATACATCACAGTTTTGCTGTCTTCCTTCAGACATAGCTCCCTTTTTTGCTGCCTCAGAGATTCTGAACAACCTCAAAGCCTACAAGAGGAGAATTTCTACTCTGCATATTCCTTCCACTCCAAGTAATGTCCCCAAGCAGGACAGGGAAACCTCCCTCTGTGTCCCTGCTGCTGCATAAATCTTCACTCCCCAAGCAAAATCCAATAACAAAACCAATGGCCCACTTAACACAGAGCCTGCCTCCTCGTTTGTGTACTTTGCTCTGCATCTTGCTCTTTGCAGCATTCCCCCTTTCTGTGCTCAACACAGAATCATAGAATCACTGGGGTTGGAAAAGACTTTAATGATCATCAAATCCAACCGTTAATCTGGCAGTGTCAAGTCCACCACTAAACCATGTCCGACCACATGTATGTGTCTTTTAATCACCTCCAGGGATGGTGACCCTACCACTTCCCTGGGCAGCGTGTTCCAATGCCTGATAACCCTTTCAGTGAAGAAAATTTTCCTAATATCCAATCTAAACCTGCCCTGGCACAACTTGAGGCCATTTCCTCTTGTCCTATTGCTTGTTACTTGGCAGAAGAGACTGACCCCCACCTCGTTACAACCTCCTTTCAGGTAGTCGTAGAGGGCAATAAGGTCTTCCCTCAGCAGCCTCTTCTCCAGGCTAAACAACTCAGTTCCCTCAGGTGCTCCTCACAAGACTTGTGCTGCAGATCACTCACCAGCTTCGTTGCCCTTATTTGGACACACTCCAGCACCTTAATGTCCTTCTTGGAGTGAGGTAGAGTTGGAGTTGAGTCACCGAGGTGAAGAGCTCCAGAGCAGAGGATCATGCAGAGGACCACACCGGGGGACCTTGCTGAAGTGACAAAAGCGCAGGGAGAAAGAGGGTGCCCCAGCCCCACCCTCGGAGAGGGAAACATGAGCTCCTGACGGCGGTCAGCGCTGTCTCACCGGGGCAGGGCCAAGGGTGATGGTTAATGCCCTCAGGTAGGAAAGGAGACCCCAGAGAGCACGGCGAACAGGACGGACAAACAGGGCATGGCATGGCAGTTTGAGCAGGCAGGGCGCTGAAGCCCGGCCACAGCAGCTGGTTAGCAATGGTTACCACCAGGCAGAGAGCCATGGCCTCCCACAGCCGTACACCCACCAAAGCAGATGCAGCTTGCCAGACAGAGCAACGGTGGGAGCACGCTGCCACTCAGGTGTGGAGCTGCAGGCTGTGCCCTGCTCTTACGCCGATGTCTGATGGCAGCAGTGAGCAGCCTGTGGGAGGTGTGCCCAAGTAGAGGAGCTCCTCTGCATAGCAGTGGAGCTCAGGGAGGAGGGAAGTAGGCTGGGAACGTTCAGGGAGG
>NW_010172392.1:7097-7489 GCF_000695765.1 Mesitornis unicolor
CTGGGCTGCCTAGCCTCGCTATGCCAGGCTGACCATAGCAAACAGGTCGGCTTAGAGGATAGGGACCAACAAGAATGGAAACTTGTTTCTTCCTGGCACAACAGGGGTGCCCTCCCCCCAGTAACTGCTCCTCCTTCTCAGGTGCCCTTGCAAAACAGGGATGATGTTCTGCAAGGGGAACTGAGCAAAGAGCAAGAAGACAACTCGCCTGGCTCGGAGACATTGCCAAGGCTCAACCAGAGGAAGCCACGCATAAAAACATCTTCAAGTAAGAGAGACAGACGGGTCCTTGTCATAGGGGACTCCCTTCTGAAGGGAGTGGAAGGTCCTACTTGTAGATGAGACCCACTTCTCAGGGAACTCTGCTGCCTCCCAGGAGCCAGGGTCAAGGA
>NW_010172393.1:0-18445 GCF_000695765.1 Mesitornis unicolor
AGTGGTCCGGCAATGACCTCAGCCAGCTGTGTCTGTGCTAGATTTCAAATATAGCTTGTTATAGGCTGAGTTCACTTTGGCTTGTAGGTGATGCTGTGTAGTAAGTGTTTCAGCTTGCATTATACACTTCTCCTAGCACAAGAGGTCCTTTTCTGGGGGAAAGTTTGAACTAGGTGCTTCTGTTGGAAGAAACCAGTATGCAGGAATTGGTACAGTATAACTATAACTGCAAAATGATACATTATAGCCAGTAGGGTTCAGTATGTTTTCACTTTAGAGGTCTTATCACTAAAGAGTACTGGCTGTTTGCCAAAATCAAAATAATATATTAGAAACTATTTGTAGGAACTTCTTTAAAGTCATTTAGAATCAATGCCAAGATCTATATTAATCCCTCTCGGAAGCATCTGCTATTTCAGATTCATAATTAGGACACAATGTGAGGCTGCTACCTTACTGTGTTTTTTTAACTCTTAAACTACTTCAGGTAATCCTCAGTCTTTCCAGTTAGGTGGTCAGTGGAAGGGTCAAATCACTAAATTGAAGTAAAGTACTTGCTTGTATACTGGAAGGATGCCTTTCCCTTGACACACCCAATGACTATTGCAAAGGCATTTAAAATACTATGCTGCTTGATGAAAGTCACACGTATGCATCAGCCACCGGACTGTGCTTTTCACTTTGTGGAAGTGTGCATAGGACAGAATGATAGTAAATCTGGATGTTTTGCAGACAAGAAATGTAAATCTTACCATTTGGTTTGGTAACCATTTAGAAGTTGAAACCTGGATTGAGATACATTTTAAGCCCTTGAGTGTAGGAATTTTCTGCAAATACAGTTAAAAGAAAATCCTCCCTTGGTATCTGTTTAAGCTCTTTTCATCATCCAGTGGTGATCCCCAAGTACCCGGGAGGAACATGTACTTCTGAATTTATACCAAGGTTTGTGGCCCATAATTATAACACTGGGTTCAGACTTTTCCATCATGTTTGTGTAATAACCTTGACTTAATAATGAGAATATTCCTGTTTTGTTGTGGTTTAAGTTCTTTTTTGCATGGTGCTTTGAAAGATTTTACAAGTATTTTCATTGGAATATTCATATGATTTTTTATGCTTAGCAGAAGGAAAAGGCAAAGATGCCAGATCTCAAACAAAACCATGTGTTGTTGTAATATAAAGTTTTAAGTTCTATTACACATGCAAAACACAATCTGTCTTACTGGCCCCCAGTTACATATAAAGTGCGAAACAAGTGCACACTCAGTTTTAAAAGTGCTGGATTAATCTCATATGGGACTAATAGAGTTTTCTGCCTCTCATGAACTCCAGGTTAAGGCCTGTCATGGCTTAAGCCCAGTGGGCAACTGAGCACTACGATGCCATTCACTCACTTCCCCTCACCCCTCCCCACGTGGGATGGGGAGAAGAAAAATATAACAAAAAGTTTGTGCGCTGAGACAAAAGGATGAGGGAGGGTTCATTCACCGCTTATAGTCTCAGGCAAAAAGCAGACTCATCTTGGGGAGAAAACCAAACAAATAGATTTGTTACCAGTAGCATCAGAGTAGAACAGTGAGAGCTACAACCAGATCTTAAAGTCAGCACCTTCCCCACCCCTCCCTTCTTCCCCGGCTCAGCTTTGTTTCTGGTGTCTTTACTTCCTCTGCCCCCACTGGCACAGGGGACAGGGAATGGGAATTGCGGTCAGTTCATCCCATCCCATGTGGTGTCTGCCGCTCCTTCCTCTTCAGGGGTAGGGAGCTGGGCTGCGCTGGTTGGGGCCAGGGCAAGAGATGGCGGGCCATGTGCTCCACCTTTCTTAAATAAGTCAATTTGCAGAGACGCTAATTGACATGGCCTTGTTCAGAGGTGGGTCTGAAATTGGAGCCAGGGGAGCTTCTAGCTGCTTCTTGCAGGGCTATCTCCATAGTCCACGCCTGCTACCAAAAAAACCCCAGAACCCCTCCTAGAAAACCAACAGAAGGCCTAATTCTGGTTTCTTTATATAATGTAGTAATTTTCATGCTCCAAGAGCAATACTTTTTATTGATACAGAGTTACTGGGAATCTGTCTAGTTGGTTATATTTTAAGAGAAGCATTGAAAAATCTAAGGGACATAAAAATATTAGAAAAGGGATAATTTAGTGTTATGGAAGATTTTTATCATCTCTAGATTCACAGATTTCCTTGGACACACTGCTTTTTGAAACAATGATTTTATACCTATTTGAGCCCATATAAATATTAGAGTAAAAAAAAAAACAAAAAGGCAGAGAAAAGGATTAATATTGGCACCCTCACAGAATGTTCTTTTGTTCAAGATTTATGTTTCTGTGATTTAAAAATCAATGGGTGTTATTTTCCTTGCAAGTTTTTATAGGCAAAGGTATTGTTCTGTCAATGTTGGAATTCAGTAAGAATTTTTGGAACTCACTTTCTAGTGTCTGAAATTGTCTGAAACCAATACTAGTTTAAAGATAAGAGCATTAATATGCTAATTTTCAATTAGCCTCATTGACATATTAGTCATTTAGGGAAATGTACAGCCTAAAAGTTGGTGACAATGCAAAAAGAAGGGAGTTAGGATGTATTAGGAATTGAAGGACTTCCTAGCAGACAAGGCATTTAGAAGGTGTTTAGTAGATGTAGAGCAGTTAAATGTGCCTTTGGTCGAAAGTTAAAGTATTTTCCAGAATTTGACATGATGTCCCCAAGTGTCTGTACATCTAGATAAAGTAGCCCAAGCTGAATCATGACATCTTGTTACTTTTCTAGACTGCAGTAAATACAAGCTTGTTTGCTTGCTTGCTTGTTTTGTTTCCCCATGCCCCATCAGACAGATGTTGTCCTTAGTTTGGCAGTCCATATTAGTATGACTTCAGTGTGCTCTGATGTTGGGATTTGCTACAGCCTCTTGAAATAATGCATGATACTGACATTCTTTCTGCAGTTCTTTGTTTGGTTTTTATTATCTTTTTATGAATTACTGTTTTTGTAAGGGATGTACAAGGAAGACATTGTTTTGTGACTATGAGTAATATGTAACTGGTAATGGAGGAAAAGATCATTAATGTATTGTAACCTGCCAGTAGTTGTCTTTCCTTTGTTTGCCTGGTTTTCCATGTTTCTCCTAATACTATAAAATTACAGTTAAGTTGCTCTCATAGCTTCAGTGCAAAGATCATGTAAATGCGGCTGGTCTACGTAATACCCCTTCTCCTCTTAGATGTTGCAGAGTTACTGGAGCATGGCCTTACAGTGTGTGTAAGAGAGGATATAGCTCTCACAGCTCAGTAGGTCATTCTTGGATTATGTCATGGATATTGCCAATAGGAGGGCAGTAGAAGGACCACTAAGATTAAATGGTTCAGTCCACCACTTTAACAGAATGTAATTTAGAGGAACAGAACTATTAATTATCATCATTCTTGGAAGCAAATATTTTTTTCCAATAATATATGTTTTATCCAAACTTGCATACTTTTTTAATCAGGATCAAAGTTAATGTTTATTATAACAGCATTATTAAGCTAAGGAACAAATACAAAAGAAAAAAGACAACAGACATAATTTTGTGCTTAATAATAATACTTAATACAGGAAAGTCTGTCCGGCTCTGTTTTCTATAGTACACTTAATAAACCCTGTAGTGCTTTTTATTTTAAATAATTACAGGAAATAGTTTTTTGTATTAACTTAAACTTAGTTATTAAGGACTTACTGAGCTGGCAAAAAACATGTTCATGTGCAGATTCAGTGGTTTGTAACTATTCAGCTCTGAACACCAAAACTACTGACATATTTATCCCTTTATGTGGTTAATGAATAGGGGACTTCTAAGGCAAAATCCTAATGTTGCCCTTCTTGTTCTTTTATAAGAAGTGCTTTAAAAATATTTGCAGCTTCTTTTAGGGTGATGGATCATCTTTCAACACGTTAGCATGGGGAACAGTCTGACTCATACTAATACAGTATTCCCATATGGTATCACCATAGAGTCCCTACACTGACTTTTGTGGTAGCTTTCAGTCAGAATGGGGTGGGAAGAGAGTCTATATTTTAGGGGTTTTTTATTTCTGTCATTCTAAACAGCTGTATATAAAAAAAAAAGTTTTGCAAGTTTAATCTTAATAATCCTCACCCAAAAAAAAGCAGACATGCTATGTCATAAAATAACTATTAGTGCCTAGTTTGTATCCTATAAATCTAACTTGAGTTGATAATATGGTCCATTACCAGCTAACTGCACAGAGTATTTTTCATTTTACACTCTTCAGTTACTTTTTAGTGAAGTGTTAAAAAATATGAAGCTTTTCCCCTCTCTGAAATTGCACACTGTCTCTCTGTTATTAGGGAGATAACAGCTCTTATAAATGTTTCAGTAAGCGTTAAGTAGACAGTTATGTGCACTCTCATTCCACGCTTATTTGCTTACTGTAATAAACTGATAAAATATGTGTGGTTTGTCTCTGTGTATCTGCAGGCATCATGAGTCACATAGATTTCCTTTAGAAATAATGTTGTGTCTGCAGAATTGATTGGTTATTTTCATAAACCATCCAAAGGTACACAAACGACTTCTATTATTTAAACATATGCTGCGTAAGATTTGTAGGGGATTGTCTCCTGGTAACTAGATGCTTCTTGTTCTAATAACTCTTTGAAGGATTATTTTAACCCCAAAGTGATTGCAGGTATCTGCCCTACGGGTTTCTTTAAGTATTGCAATTGTATACATTAAAAATGTTGGAATTAAAACAAAAACCTCTGTTTACCAGACTGGTGCAGCTCTTAAACAGACTGCATTACAGTCACACCAACCTTTGCCAGCTCAACACCTTTGCTAGCAAGTAGAGGGCTTGAGAGTTTTCACTTTCCAGAACTAAATTCCTTTTTTCAGCATATGTACATTTTATTTATTTCTAGTTCTGCCACATTAAATGCAACTGAAAATTAATGTTCTACTGGAAGGAAGATGGTTAAAACATAATGTCATTTGCATGCCTGTTGCTCTGTATGGTATATTGAAAACAGAAGTGAATGGGGTTAGGAGTTAAATTATGATTGAGACTTGAGAAGTAACACTGAAAGGGGCATAGTTTAAAATCTAAAAATCACAGGAAGGTTTCAGTAAAATTTGAGTCAGTGTTACAGTTTAAGTATTGTGAGAGGTTTTTTCTGTATGTGTATGTGTATGTGTCTACATTTTGGACTTCTGACTGCTGACTTTTTATGTTTTCATTCCCAATAATAAATAGTGATAAAACCAGCTATATGTTAACACAGAGAAACTAGTATTCTTCAAAATACTTGTTTTAGCATGAATAGAAGATATATTATAAGCTTGTTAAAGAAAAATGGGTGAATGATAATTCAAATAATTTTTCTTTTGTGCACTTCTACTTTGAATTAAATGTTAGAAGTTAAAGGCTAAGCATAAACTTAAAAATAAGATTTAAATTAAATCTTAAGACTTAAGTTTTACTCTTTATTTCAGCAGTGGTGTAAGTAACAGGTGCTAGTGTGACTCTGCTAATAACAGAGTCTGCTGCTATTTTCTCTTTCTGTGTACCAATAAGATATTATTTGAAGTACCTCCTTTCTTATTTCCTGACAGCTGAGTTGTTTTTTGAGAGTTTGACCTTGTCGATGATTAATAAAAACCCTAAGCAGAGTATTACTCTATTAAAGTTTGATTTTAGTACTCAAAAATGTTTTGAATTTTGAGGAACTGTGAAAGTCCACACAATTCATACTTTTTCCATTAATTCTGCACTAGGCAGAAATCTAGTCGTATTTTATAAATATAATCTAAAGATAAGCTACGTAAAAGTTAACCCTAGTTTTATCATATATTTGTGCACGTAAAATGGCATTGGACTGAAAAGATTCCTGGTCATTATGGGTTTTGTAAAATTTCACTGAATTGTGTTCTTGGACAAAAGGATTAGGTTTTTTCATGCTCGTCAAAGATTGGTAATTGGACCGAAAAAATTCATTTCGTTTAAAACTATGGTGCCTATATTCTTCAAGTGGCGTTGCTACTGTTATTTGAAGAGTGACAGAAATTCAAATATTTGGCTATGTGTTCTATAGTAAATAGCTGTGTTTTCTTCTGATCATGTAGGAAAACTAAAAATGTTATCTCTCAGAACATTACATTATCTTTTTAAGAGGAAGAAAAAGTCTGAACTTCACCAATTTACTTTAAAAATATTGCTAAACTGTACATATTCAAAGTTGGGGTTGTGGAGTTTCCTCAGTTCTGGCATATTCTGAATCTGCCTTTAGTCTCCACGCTGAAGGGTAAAACATAAATTTGTTTCTAAAAAGCTGATAGCAGATTTTTTGTGTATTAGAGAAAGAAACACTAGGTAAAAAGTTGAAAGAGAAATCTGATGTGAAAGTTCTTGCAGAGGTGTTGGCTCACTCACATCCTGTATATGTTCTGATTTCAGTCACACAGTCGGTGAGTTTTGAGGGGATGGGAAGCCTTTCTTCCTTTTTTCCTTCATTATTTATTCTTCATTTAGTATATGTGTGAAACTCAGTGCTACTTCCAAAGCCACCTCTGAATACAAACTTGCTCAGTTCTTTCTGTAGTTTTCCTCAGCTTTCAACAATGTAGTGCGTCCACTTTCAGACATTTATTAGTTGATCTTCAGAAATACTCATGTAGTGTGATGGATATTACTAGCCTGGCTTTCCAGTTCGGAAACTGGTGCTCAGAGATGAATATCAAGTTTGTTATGTGCTTGCTAACTTCTACAGTTTTTCAACAAGATTCTTTACAGCCTTCTGTTTCACAGATATTCTCCCATTTCTGTTACACCTTGTGGGTGTAAATTGCAGCTCTTACCAGCTTCTCATATTACTGGAGGTGTTCACTAACTCTTCAGATCAGCCCCACAATGATAAATGTGGCGATCAGGAAAATGTTGCAACCTGTAAGAGTTTTGTGGGGAAGGCAAGATAAAAGCCCATTCTGCTTGCTTCACTGCTTGGAGTCTTGAACATCCTGCTATCTGCAGTTGTCTCTTTCACTTAGTTACACATTCAGGACTATGGGTAGGGCACGAGAAGATTGACACTCATCAGTGGAAACAGATAAACAGATACACCTAACAGATATACTGTGAAGTTCAGTAGCTCATAGTGCATTGATCAGGCAAATGGGATTTCCGTGCTAAGCATCTGGCTTTTTCAACCTCCATGTTCTGTTTGTGGTGTTACTTTTCATGTAATTTCATAGTCTTTCCTTAGAACTTGTTTAAAGGATTAAAATTCACTTTTCTGCAGTATTCTGCATATTCCTTCTTTTTACACTTTTGAGCTCATCATTACATATTTCCTTATCGGCAGTATCTTCTGGGAATTTGTTTGCACACTGATTGTCTTTTATTCATGCTATTTCTTCAGCATAGAATGGGCCCAAGCATTCTTGAGGTTTCTCTTATTGCTTGTAGCAGCAAGACTATTAAAGAATTTGCAACATCCCTCTGCTCTATGCAACCATGTTCTTAGTATAGAATCGTAGAATGGTCTGGGTTGAAACGGACCTTTAAAGGTCTTCTAGTCCAACCTCCCTGCAGTGAGCAGGGGCTGACTGGTGTAAGTGTAGGCAATGTTTTTTGTGGTTTTAACAAGACAAGGAGAAGACAGTTTCTCACTATACTTTCACAATACACAGGTCATCCTGGAGTTCTTATGCATAGACCAGAAAGAGACCAGAAAGAGACTTCTTGTTGGAAACAACACAATTATTTTAACTGTAACTTTTAGAAAAAACTCAGATAATTTAATGGAGAATTGCAGAGTTAAAATATTGAAAACAGATCTATAATAGAAGGTGAGAAAAATGCAACAGAGTTAAAGTTGCTATTTCTCAGCACCAGTAGTATTTTTAGGCTCTATTATCTAATATCTGTTACTGCAATTTGTTTATGGATTTGAATATGTCCTCACAGGTTTGTAGTAGACTACAATTGTGACTAGAAAGCAGGTGCACTAGCTGAGTGAAAAGTGCAGCATTTAATTGTCATTTTATGTGTTCTCTGCTTACAACATTCACCAACTGTTGTTTTGTGCTTAACAGGTCACTACCCAAGTCTCTGTGCCAACAAAAACACATGAACTGCTTCATCGAATGAGTGGAAAAGGATTAGCAGCTCAGTATTGCTTCTCAAGGCAGACAGGCATTTTTGGTGATCATATGGTACCTGTGCAAGTGACAGTAAAAAATACAACTGATCAGAAGATAGAGAATATTCACATTGGGGAGAAGAAATTACCTCCAGGCATGAGGATGCGTGAGTTTAATCCAATAGGTAATCATATCCTATCTTCAAAAATACAGATTGTTATCTTTTGCAAAATTTCACATATAGGGAAGTGTTTTTGCATAGTCATACATATGCTCATATGTATGTATACATGCACAAACACACTCATGCAACTATCTTTTATTAAATAATCTAACAAAAATTTAATTCAGCTTTCCCCTACTGATATTTGACTTTGAGAATAACTCAAAACCTCAAAATATCAGTTATATTATGTCAATTCCAGTTGATATAATAAAATTTTTCTGTTTTCTCACAAACTTTCTCTTACAGCCTTAGTCCAGAATAGCTATAACAGGCTACTGTTTTGCTTTATGTATTCACAGTAATTTTCTTTCCAAGCTTTAAAGAACATTTGTAGATGTATTATTTATTTTGGTGGCTCAGAGCATTCTCATTGTTTCCCCTGTGAACTTTTGTCAGTATATATTCGGAAGTGCATATTTTAGTCTAGTTTGCAACTTCCATACTTCTACAAAGTGTGGCTTCTTAGACTAGGTAGAAGTGATGCTGTAGTCAGCTCTAACCTAAATTGTTTTACTTTCTGCGTTCTCATCAGGATGGTTTTTTGCCAAATTTCTGTTAGTGGAAAAGAGTGGAAAACCTGAGAAAGCAGGGCACAGATCATAGCAACTTTTATTCAAGAGTAGCACTTCTGCACACAAACTGTTTCCTTTTTTCAGCAGTTCTTTGTTTTAGGACATTATGGTGTAAGCAGAAGGAACAAAAATGTCTATTTTATAATATAAATAGAAAGGACAGACACACTGCCTTTTGACACAAGCTTCTGTACTTTAGATGTGTTTCTTCTCTTTTAATGAGTTACATTGCTGTGTGAATCCATATCATATTAGAAGAATACAGGAACAAGTTCTTAAAGCATAACAGTGAAGATTTCAGTAGTTAAAATGATGTTTGGTATTAAATTCCTGTGTACTATTGAAATACTTTTTTTTTTAACACTGAAAAGACTATACAGATTTATACCAAACAGCTACAAAAGCAATTGTGCAATGCTACAGTTTATTTCAGAGTTGAAATTTTGGAATTATTTGCATCTTGATAGTGATGCATAATTGATCAAGACAGCTACTTTAAGGAAAGAGATTAATTTTTCTTTTAAGTGAACTGAAGATAAGAAGACCAGCACAGAGTTCTGACTTCAAGTTAGTTTTGACTATCAGCCTAATTTTATATCCCTCCCTTTAAACATTCAAAGAAATAAAGCCACAAAGGCTTACTTAGCAAACTAGTAATACTGTAAATCAGATCAGGAGATACTGGATTCACAATAACAGTTAGTGAACAGTAGCTTTCACTTCTGTCAGGTAAAAAAAAATGAAAAAAATCAGGAACTAATGAGTACAGTTTTCTTGAGTTTGAAAACACAGTCCTACCCTTTAAAGTTTCTGTTTCCCCAGGAAAGACATTATTGTGGTATCTGTCCTGTTACGCTATTGGTTTCTTCTGCAGAAAATAAGTTGTATATAATCCGTAATTCCTTCAAAAAATGTCGCTTTTCTTGCTCGTGTGCAAAAATTTCTGTATTTTTTGTCACTTTATCTAGAACTTGGTTTATATGCCCTGTTCTCATTATTACCTTTTGTGTTCCCTGCATTTGGAAAACACATCCTATAGTTTGTCCAGCAGGTGTTCCTACTGGAGTGTAAGTCTAGTTTTGCCTCCATCACTCGAATTACTGTTGGCAATTGTCCTAATTTTGCTAGTAGGCCCAAATTATTTCACCTGAGTCCCTGTGAACTGTGTTTTCCTGTTGGCTAGGAGCCTTTGAAACCCTATTTGAAAGCATTATGCCTAGATACTTCAGACTCAAAGACTTAGTCTGAATTTGAGCTGGAGCCTGTAATCTTCTGATGCTTTACACTGGCATCTTTTCATAGAATCACAGAGTGGTTTGGGTTGGAAGGGACCTTAAAGGTCATCCAGTCCAACCCACTTGCCATAGGCAGGAACACTTTCCACTAGTCCAGGTTGCGCAAAGCTCCATCTGGCCTGGCCTAGAATGCTTCCAGGGAGGGAGCATCCACAGCTTCTCTGGGCAACCTGTGTCTCGCTACTCACAGAGTAAGGAATTTGTCCCTGATATCTATTCTAAATCTACCCTCTTCCAGTTCGAAACCATTACCGCTTGTCCTATTACTACATGACCCTGTAACAAGTCCCTCCCCATCTTTCCTGTAGGCCCTCAGGTACTGTAAGGCTGCAATAAGGTCTCCCTGGAGTCTTTTCCAGGCAGAACAACCCCAACTCTCTCAGCCTTTGTAGCAGAGGTGGTCCAGCTCTCTGACCATCTTTGTGGCCCGCCTCTGGACTTGCTCATCTTCCATTCATTCCTTAGCATTAGTTTAGTCTTTGCCTAACCTGATCACCTCCATGTTTTCCACATTTTTCAGAATGTAATCTTGATATATTTTCCCCCCCTCTGCCCTTTTGTTAGGGAGCAGATGCCTACTCTTCAATTCCTGAAAAGCGTCAGATACATTAATGAATAAACTGGAAATTAGATATTTTTCTGCCTGCCCCATCATTTTTAACACATTTAACAGTGCTTTTACGTTTTTTTTTTCTTATTATCTTGAGAAGTCAAACTCTATTCCAATGCTTGTTTTAAATGCCTCCTACTTCCTACCAAAACAAATCCTTATCTCTGCAACATTGAGAAAATAGTGTAGTGATACAGTCAAGAAACTAAGGATGAGCTTGTCTCTTGATGCCTTAATTTGAGGAGTGCCTCAGTCTACATGGCTTGTAAAGCACAAAATTATCTTTCCATTTGGGTTCATAGTCTATCTGCTCCCTTCCATAGCTAATGCAAGCAGAATATTGAGAAACAGGTAAACCATGATAATTATGAAATATTTTACGTTGACTCTTTATCCATTACTGCATGTAGTACTGTAAATCTTACTAATATTTGTTGTGTTTTACTATTTATTAACTAAATTAGCAAACTAGTGTTATTCTAAATGAAATCGTAGTGCTGGATGTGTACACAATTAAAAGGATGTAATTTCATTTTTTTTCTGTATTTTTTTCTAACTTTTCTAATGCAAATCCTTGTTTTGTTGATGGTGGGGCTGTAAGATTGAAATGGCAACATTTCATTTGCACTGACTGTGAGAGGGTGCTTCCAAGACACTTAAACATGAAAGTGTGACATTTGGGTGATATCTACTTGAAATAAAACTACAAGTATTGGCTCTTTTTTATGAAGCTTTTTCTCTTTAATATAGGTTTTCTAATTATGCGACATTTGAGGGATTGCATCTGGGGTCTTCTGTTGCTTTGCTTGTGTACTTTATCTGTTCAAAATGTTTTCATGTAGAGTGCCTTGAGCCTACAGGATCCATTACCGTTTCCATGGGTATCGACTTCTGTGATTCTACTCAAACAGCCAGTTTTCAGTTATGGTGAGTTCTCAAGGAAAGAGGGTAATATTTTGTTCTTGGAAGGCAAAAGTATATAGGAAGTTTACTTGGCAGTAGCAGACTTGCTATTTATTAAATATTTAAAAATTGAACAACAGTTCACAATGTGATAAATACCCAAAATGTTTTTAGAGAAATAAGACGTAATTATTGTTTAGTTTTACTGTTACAAAGATTATCAGTTTTCTTTTGTCTTCCATAGTTTTTTAGCACTTCCTTCGGAAAACACAGATTTGATGGTAAGCTCAAATCTAGGTTTGAAATCATATGTTTAAGTTCAAAAACTCTTTGACGAGTTGTTTTTGGGAGATCCTGTTTTTCCCTTGGTGTAAATGATACCAGGTAGAGCTTGAACTCCTTTTCCAATTTAGAATTACTTCTCTATTCCTGACCCTTTTTTTATTTCCCCACCTCTCTTCTTGGGATTCCTCTTAATAACACCACCTTGAAGGGAGCAGTCAAGTCTGACTGGTCAGCTGGAGTGTTTTGTGTATATACTCCCTTGTAAGAAAGCACAAATCAAAAATGCACGTAGTGTGAGCAATTTTATTACCTCAAGGGCTTATCATGGCTGTTTGTGATCTACATAACATGACTGTGTGAAATCAACCCCAAATTTATGGCCAAAAAAGCATATTGCTCATGCTATAGATTCTTTTGAGTGATTAGAGAATGAAAACAAGTAACTGGCTGGCCAACATGTACTTGATTTTTGTGCTCATTATTGGCACATTGAAGATTCTCCTTTGTATGAGTTCCTGTTGCATTCTAGGCTAGCAGGGAACCAGTTCACTCAGTGAGAACTCTGTCATACACTAGCAATTGAAACCAGAGAAAATTCATACTAGCAGTGTCCAAACATTAGGAAGGAACAGATAGGGGAAAGCTAGGCACCTTCTTTAAAGAGCTATTTAGGCTTATATAGTCTTTGAAACTATGCAAAGACACTAAATAGATCTGCACAATTTTTTAAAAATTTCAGAAGTTTCAGAGCACAGCTTACAGGTTTTTAAAGATAGGAGGAAGATCTTAATAATAGAAATGTACCAAACTGACTCCAGAAGAATCAATGCTGAAATGAAATTTCTTGTTCTAGGGACAAAGAGCTTTTACCATTGAATTTTACTTCGTTTTTCCTCCATTTCTCAAATATTTTCCTATACAATGGATGCTCCTGCGTAGTAATTTTAAAGATATTGGTGCCTCCAGCAAGATGTCTGCAGCATGTGGTTTATGCGCATCACGTTGTTGTAGCTGATCTGTATGCTGTTTGCTGGAAATTGGAAACAGCTTTGGACGGTTGCCTGATGCTAAGTTTGTTTGGGAAGGGAAGTTACCTTCTAGGCAATGCAATTTCATGATTGCTTCAAAATGAGAGGCTCTATTTCTCTAGATATATTTTGGGTTGGTTTTTTAAAAGTAAAATATGCTCAGTTTATCAAGCAGGAACATTCTCTTTTAAATAGAGCAGAATTTTTTCTTTCAAGTATGTATTTTCAGAATGCTAATGATTGGATTCCAAACTTACACCATTTATTGCTAAGAATCTTAGCAGTGATGAGGATCAGCAATGTAGCATAACACACTGATTTTATGCAGATCATCACCTTTATGTTTTGGGAGGTCTGCTGTATTAGTGATATATAAAAACTGATTACTTTCTCCAACATTGCCTAGTAATTGTTTATTATTTTCCTATTAGACAAACAAGACAGATCAATATTCCTGAACACCGACCAGACTATGAGTAACACCACTGTAAATAGATTTGCCTCAGACCTCAGTGGTGTATTCATTTTAATGATTTGGACAATGTGAGTCCAATGACAAAGCTCAAGCTAAGTTTAAAATTAAATTAAGAATAGGAATTGCTTACTTTGTTGCTTTGCTAATTGATAGGGCCTTGTCTCTTTGACACTACATCTTAGAGAATAGTATAAAAATAGGTAAAATGTTTATTGAATTAAATTTGCTATTTTACTGTTAAAATGTGGTGTTCAAAATCCTGCTGATGTTCAGTATCAGTGAACAAATTGTGCAGTGTGATGTTTTGGGGGTGCTGTCTCAAGAGAACTCAGCTGCAGCCTTTTTAACTTGTTACACTTTGTAAAAAGCTTTTATTCAGAAAGAATAATGATTTGTAGAATTTTGTCAAAATATAGTTGAAATACTGTGCAGACAAAGGTGTCAATATTCTTGTATTTCCTGATAATATATCTTTATGGAAGACATTGTCAGTTACTTTGCATTTTTGTTAGAAGCATGTTCAGCAGTAAAGTGTTCCTGATCATAATCATTTTCTTTACGTTGTTCTAAGAGGAGCACTTTGTCTTGCATCAAATGTAATTGATCCTGAAGCAGTGTAATCACAATTACTCACTTTCTTAATTGGCCTGCCCAAAATCAGAAAATGGAAACCGATCGGCAGTGTTTAAATCAATAGCTTTGTAGTAAAGCTTGTGGGGGTAGGGAGATAGTGGTAATGGGTAGATCAATTGGTCTTAGATGCCAATCATGGACTGTGTGTTTTGCATAGCAAACACTACCTTTCTGCTTGGAGATGTGCTGATTTACTAGTCATTCAATAGGTACAAACTGTATAAAGAAAAAAACCACTAACATGAGTAATAAAATATTTAGAACTCTTTCTGAAGTTGCTGTACAAATCAAGGACAATGAAGGAGAGAGGTTCAAAGGGCTGAGCTTTGAAAGACTTACTTCTGAATACTATTTTTATTAAGCAAAGCTTACCAAGATCACACATCTGATTAAAAAGAGGTGAAACACCTTAACTTGAAAACTGTGCCTAATACGTTTATTTAGAATGTGTGTTAGGATGGTCACACTATGTACTCCTAAGGAGACTCACTTCTTTGCTACTTTTCTTGTGGCATCTCCTTGCAGAGGAACACTACTTCAGCCTCACTGGTGTTCTGCACAATATTGCCTCTCAAGCAGAAAGTTAAAGAGGAATAAATGGAAGAACTTAGTCTTTTAAAAGATTTTTGTGACTGTTTATTTTTGGGTTACTTTGTTCAGATTCTGCAAGCAAGATATACACAACTTAGAAGAATGAAGTCATTTATTACTGGCTAACTTATATGCAAGGAAGTTTGGTAGCTTGCTGAATTCTAGTTAAGCAATAGTATATTCACCATGCCAGTTAGAGGCCTCAGTCTTTGATAGGCAAAGGAAAGGTTGGAACAGGTTCTTGATGTTACAGATTGACTGCAGTACTCCATTGACTGTGGGAATTTTTTTTCCCTGTCAGATTTTATGTATTTCCATATTGGTGTGTTTCCTCTTGAATTCCTGAGTTACTCGTAATCATCATCTTAACAATCCTACCTCTGTCTCTTATTTTATCTTTATCACCCTGCACATCTCTACTTTTCAGATATTCTCAGGTCTATCTCACAGCTTACTAGTTTACATCTGAACAAAGATTTGAGAGTTTTGCCATGCCAGAGTTTGGTCTTGAATCCTTGGAATGGAGACATTTGAATCTCAAAGGAAGAAAAGTGAGGAAGGTTACATAGACAGAGTTACAGCATGTACATACCCTTATCCTATTTTGTGTACATGCATTTGGTGTTTCAGATTCATGTCTGCATTTGTAAAACCCAGTACGCAAACCTCCAGCTTCTTGTAGGTATCTGGTGAGTGACTAAAGGTGAAGCAGAGATGTCCTATTTACAACATTAAGAGCTGGAGAAGGAAGCTTGTCCTTACCTCTTCTTCCCTATTCTTTTCATCCCCTCTTTCCAAATTGTCTTAGCTGCTCCCAAAACCATGAAATAACCATAGCTTTGAAGATAAAATTAATTTATGGAGAACCTGTTTTTTTCTCCCCATTCTGTGAAAAGTATGCAGGATGTTGTTCAGCTCTCTCTGAAGCAACTTGGCATAGGGAACTTGTCTATGCCATGCATGTCTTCCGCTAGTTTTCTCAAGGTTTAAGTGCAGAGACTACAATCAGAGCTCCCAAGAAGAAAGAGAAATGGAACAAAAGCAACCATTTTGCTCAGAATAATGAGACCATGGAAAAATGGTGTGACATGTGACAGAGGTTTTCAGAAGCATGGGCTGGCTACCTTAAACTGGCATTTCCTATGTCTCAGTGTTATTAGAAGAGCTTGGACCCTTTACATGCCCTTCTTCCTTTTCTGTCAGCATCACAATAGTAACTGTTCACCTCATCTGCAATGGACTGTATAAAGTTAGCATCTTGCTGACTACTCTAGAAGAGGATGGTGTAGCAGGAAGAATCTAGGATTTTCTTAAGTGAAGTAAATTCTCTGAATGAGATTTGAAAACCTTGATCAATTTGCTGTCTGCAGGCTTTACCCTATCATAAAAGCTTTTGCTCTAAATTCTGTTTTCCAAGGCAGAGATTTTTTGCAGCATGAAATTCTCTTGCCTCACTCTGCACTGATGTATAAATCTTTGCAGGCAGAACTTCTACCACCAAAGAGGAATTAAGAGGATCGGTTGGGTAGCATTCAGTATTTGTATCAAGTGCAAGCACACATTCAGGTGTAGATGCTTGCACAAAAGCATAATTCAGTAGAATATGTTGTGGAATATATTAAATCTAATGTTAGAGATGCAGGACTGTCTTCACATCACTGTTAGTTGCATTTTTAGTTGTTTCTTGCTGTTTCCTTCCCTGGTGCTTTGTCAGCAGATCACTAAGTTGTTTACAGGTGCTGGATATTAAGACAAGCAATCTAGTACTCTTCTCTTCATGACTCTAAAGTAGTCAGTTGGCCCAGTTCCAAAACAGAAATATATCTAGATAGATAACTGACCTGGAAAAAGCAAGGCTGGGCATGAACAACAGCTCATTTCTTCTGTCACTCTGGCCTTTTTTCTTGTAAAAGCAGAATGCCATCTTTTCCTTTCTTCACCAAGAGTATGAGCAAAGTTTGCTGTGCTTCTCCATTCCATGCTTTGCAGGAATTCAGTGTGTTGCTCTTCCTCTTCCCTTTTTCTTTATCATCTATGGAGATTTTTTGAATACAAGACAAAATTAGTTAGCTGGTTTTGGATAGATGTGTTCGGGATCAAGCAGCTACTAGCAAGAATATTCCCTAGCCTCTTATTAGAATAATAATTTTTTAAAAGCTTTGAAAATTAAGACTTTAAAGACTGCCATTGTGGAATCTTGTAAACTCATTTACAAATTATAATATTATTTGTGTTAGTTTTAAAAAAGATGCTGCCATCATTGTCCTCAAGTATTTTGTCATGGCAGAGAACTTCTTTCCCACTAACCCTTTGCAGTCAATCCTCTGAAAAAGAAATTGAGGAAAGAGAGAGGGAATAAGGAAATGGACATTGGTTTCCAGTGTCCACGTTGGCAGGTGCTAGCTGCTCCCACTGCAGCTATCTGAAGAAGAGTTAAAGCTGTGCATCTTCCAAAGGACTGAATGTTATTCTTGCAGTGTCATTTATCAAGGAGATAGTAAGTCTCCTTGTGTTCCTGTGGAAGCATTATAATCTTGCTTGGGTTGAGCACAAGTTAGGACCAGGTGATTTCTAGATGGCCCTTCCAACATGAATTGTTCTGTGCTTCTGTGGAACTGTGAAATTACTTCTGTTAAATTAGATATTGTTAAATCTCTAATACAGAGATCTAATTAAAAGGATGCATATCAACAAACAAAAGCTGTATATTTAGCCTGTAAAGTATGTGATAGTATGATAAAAGTGAGGATGATTTTCTCTGGCTGAAAAATAAATTTACTGAAGTATGCTGAAATTAAAGTAATGCAAAGTAAACCAGACGCTGGCTAAAGTGACATTAAGAGCAAAGTGGTTTTGAAGAAAAACTAGCAATCAGAATTTCTGCTTGCAGACTATGAAGAGTTCATGGTTTATCAAAAGATATCCATTAGCTTTTTAATCACTAGGGGAAAGGGAAGTGTAATGTTTGTTAAAAGCAGAGGTGTTGAGTGGTCCTCTTGAGCAGGTACAGCCATATAAAACCCAAGCTATGCTCATGCTTTTATTCCTTCTTATTGTGAAAAGATTGCTATAAGCATTTCAAAGCAATCTAATAATTGATGTTATAAGTCAAGTTTATGTACAAATAGCGCATCCAGTCAATGCAGGACATGAATCATTGTACACAAAACTGTTTATCTATTTCATACTGAATTATGTACTGTACATCTTGCTTAAATATGAAGGATAGCATTGGTTGGATGATCAGTTAAACAGTATCAATGAAGTTATTGTTAAAAGTTTTACTCATACAGTCCAAGCAGTGTATATAAACAGCAGAAAGTTAGGGGGCAGTTGATTAAAGGCCCTTCATTCAACTCTTAAGCTGCTTGAGTTCTTGATCAGTTTTCAAAGGAAAAATTAAAAAAAAAAAAGAAAAAAAAATTACTTTCTTACTTTACAGTGCACTTCATCAGGCCAACCAGTCAAACAATCCCTGCTCTTTTAGTGTGCTAATGACTCTCTATACTACTATTTAAAGTACTGTAGGGGAAAAAAAAGGTAAGAATTTGTTAGCTGGGCAAATTTTTAAAAGCAGAACATCATAAATTGATTCTTTGTAAAGGAAATACTAGCCAGATTTGAAGGGGTTGTTTCAGTGTATGTTTACTAAATAATAACTTTCAACAAAGTTAGCATTC
>NW_010172393.1:18482-20982 GCF_000695765.1 Mesitornis unicolor
TTTGAAAAGCTCACACTTGAGATTGTATCCATAAGCATAATTGTAATACATCAGAAGTTAGAAAGTAAGAATGTACTAGTTCCTAAGCATTTGCTTGTGAAATCAGATAACTATTGTAAGTATTAAGATTTTAAGTAATAGGACCATAAAATGCTTTCCTGTTTTCAGGTGGCTTACCTCGCATCTTTAGGAGGGAGATACATACCTTTTCTGTATTATTGACCCTAGTGCTGTTTTTTCCATCAGGCTATGTTATTTCAGAATTTTGAATTTGAAAAATTAGAAAAAATCAGTAACACTTGTTTGAGGCTAAGTTAAATACTGTGGATATTACTTGAAGAAATATATTTTTCATTCTAATTCTTTTTCATTAGAATGTATCATTAGAATTAGTATCATATTTATAAAGTAGGATATCTGAGGAACATCAGAGAAAAAAAAGTGCTCTTTTCTAAAGATTTGTCAAGCCTCAAAGCATTAACAAAGATTCTGACTGGATGTACTGACTCTGAATTGCTAGCTGAATCCCTTATGGTATAGTTAGTCAAACATAGCAGAATGAATATATCTTGAGTTTCTGTAGTCTTGAAGAACTCCAAGATGAGATAGTTGGAAACTCAGAAAATTGAATGGATTGGGAGAACAAGTTTGCTGTATGGTATTTGTATCTTAAGGAGGAATCTATAGCATTTGATAGTAGTATTCTACTACTGATGGTAATTTTTTAACTCTGTGCTATTACAAAAACTGCCTGAAATTTTGTGATTTTTCCAATGTGTTTCTACATCAACCAGTATGCTGTGTGGTTTTGTTTAAATATACAAAACATTGTGAAGTTTAAGTGATCAAAGATGTTTCTTTTTTACTCCCAAATTTATTGTTTGGTTTGTTTGGGGTTTTTTTGCAGACGATAATAATCCTTTTTTTCTGAAATTATGCCTTTCCTAGGTTTAGCCGTATCTCTGGGACAGCTGTTGCTGATGACAGAATTTGTGAATAATGCTTCTTTTAAAAGGAATTGTATGATGCATAATAATTTGTCCTTTGCAAGCATTTAGTTTGAGTGTGATGCCTTATAGATTACAAATGAACGTTAATATAAGTAAAAGTTACGTTTTCAGAAATAGAAGAGCATTCATACTATATTAATACTACATTTGTACTAGAGAAAATGGATCAGCTTTACTGATGTAAGAAATTAGCAGGTTTATGGTTTAACAAGGTAGAAATCATGCAGGTACTTCTTACACAGTTTATAGATTCCATAGTAAATTTGGAGCAGATATGTATATATTAATCTATGTTGAAGCACTTGGTTGATTCTCTGTATTTTCTCTTTACCCAGCACAAAAGATGATTATTTCAATGTTAACATTCAGCCTCCTGTTGGAGAACTGCTTTTGCCTGTCACTATGTCAGAGAAAGACTTTAAGAAGGAGCAAGGTGAGAAATATTTCAGCAACCTCAATAAATTTATTTTCAAGAGTACAGCAAGTGCTTCCAGTGTAGCTGTTTGTGTTAATCTCTGTTAGTATTCAGTCTGATGCTAATTATTTAATTTAAAAATCTCTTTTAAAGTATGTGTGTGGTATTTGACAGCTTTTCAGTATGCCTTTAAAAGGGCAAAGCCTACCCTTTAACGTGAAACCATCTTTTGGCTATGAGAGCTTTGGCTTTCTATCATGAAGTGTGAATGACTTTCTTACTTGCAGTAAAGCAGAAAGTTACAAGCCCAGCTCAATGAAATAAACCAAATACACATTGATATGGTGTCTGTCTTTACTAGTCTTTATTCCAAGGCTACTTTTAAATGCTAGTAGTGTACCTATTCCTTGGCTACTTTGAAGATTATTTTAATCTTTTTCTTCTAAAGTACTTCATATAAAAATATTCTTGTGGGAATGCTGTCTTAGAAAGGTGTCACGTTTTGTATACTTCTGCATTCTTCTAATGTTGCATCTTTAAAGAATGTAAGTTTCTGTTACTAGCCAAACACAGACCTCTGTAAGAGCTTTTAGTAACTTGAATATTTTATACAAAATAATTAGTGAAAATTGTACTTAGCTTTGACTGTGTGTTAAATGGAATAGTCTATACTGCTATCCTTAATTTGGATGTGATTCTTGGATATTTTAAAATATAAATGATTACTTTTTTGATGCATTCAAATGTAATAGTGTTTACTCATCTATCTCAATGTATAGGGACTTACATGTTTAAATCTCTTCACATTGAGATGAGAATATACCCATGGGATCTTGTCTCATTGCTGTGTAAGGCTCAGAAACTCTGTATATCCATCAAGTAGTTAAGAACACCAATGAGTAATGCTATATATTATTAATTATTGCTTTTGAGCATTTCTTGCTTTTGTGTTTTTTGAATTATTAAGAAAGTAGTTTGAATATTGCCTAGATAATTTCCAGTTAAGCTTATGGCTGCAGTGAAAAGTTAGGTCTGTGCTTTGTTTTCTTAACCAATTGATACTTATTTGCTGTTC
>NW_010172393.1:23482-26473 GCF_000695765.1 Mesitornis unicolor
AATGAATCTTCTATTCTGAAAAGCATGGTTTAGTTGATTTTTTTAATTTTACTTCAATGGAGCAGTACCTTGTCTTTTATAGAACAAGTTAGACAAACCATTAATGACAAGAGTGTTAAGGTTAAATATGAAGCAATGCATTCACTTCTCTGAGTGCTATCCATCTTTCCATTTACAGAAGCTTGACAAAAGTACTGGCTTTGTACAACATTTCCTTTAATTACATGCTGCGGGAAACAGGCTTTTAACATAAACATAGTTGCATTCATTTATTCAGCATTTGCTCTTCAATAGAGCTTAATGGAGAAGGTTTAAATCCTAAATGAGTACACACATCTCTCAACAGTGTTATGTCAGTCCCTGTGCTCTGCTTAAAAGCAGTTTTAGTCTGTGTATGTAGTTTTTAAAGCTTTTGCCTAATAGTGAGGTTAAACAATTTGAAACAGAATGTTCTATTCCCCAGATAAAGCTGATCTTTACAGAAGTCGTATGCTTATTTTTGTTCTCTTCAAGAGCAGATCATGTTCAAAAATATCCTGTTATTTACTTATGAGCTGTTCCATTTTTACTTTGATATTTCTTATTTTGTGGCAGCAGCTAATGCACATTCTAGTGCATTAAAATGTTGGATATATTTTTTAATTGCTCTATTAAGCATCTTAGTGCCGTTTGCTCTGGATTAGAGCTGTATGTGCAGCCCTAAAATACTAGCCTTTTGAGACTTTTCCATTGTTTTCGTTGTTAATGTTATCATGGATTTCAGATACTTCGTATTTCTGCCTAAAGTGCTGTGCTCCATTGTTTGTCTGCGTTTTCAGCTTCTGAACATAAATACATACATAATATTAAGTTGCAGTTTCTTCTGGGTTTTAATCAACATGAGCATCCAGCAAATCATCCTTCTAAACAATGGATGTTGACAGAAAATAGAATTGGGGTTTTTTGTTAAAATCTCCTTGAAGAACATTTTCTTCATTACTTTTTTTTTTGTTGTATGTTTGGATCTAATATTGACATTTTTGTTCCATTTTGTAGTGACATTCAAATTATTTTAGTGAAATAGTTTATCATGACATTTTAGAGAGATGGATACTAAATGAATTTCCCAGTTTCTGATGTGATGACTTTATCTTCATGAACTAAATTGAACCAATGACTACTATCTGAATTTCAAGAATAATTTTAGTAATTGGTTATAAAACTATAATTAAATGCAGTGGTTTTATGATTGAAATATTAGAAGGTGTATTTGTATATGGTCTTACCTAAGCTTGGCTTTTCCAAATCAGTCTTACTTAATATTTCATTTCTGTGCTTGCATTCTTCTTTTAAGTTACGCTTCTTATGAAAAAAGAATCATCTTGGTTTCACAGTTGCATTAGTATTACACATACCATTGTTCAGTTATTATTAATTTGTTTCTAATAACAGGGCATTGCAAATAATACATTAAACTAATGTAATTATGTGGTTTTTCACAAGATTGTTTTCTCAACCAATGATTTAACTTTTAATGTAAATGTAGGATTTTTTGTTTAGAAGTCTTTTATTTTGATTTTATGCTTAATAAGCAGGCAAATCTTAAAGTATTCATAATTAAATACCTAATGTTTCAGGGATGCTGACAGGAATGAATGAGACATCTGCTACAATAGCTGTTGCTCCACACAACTCTGCTAGACTTGTAATCATTGAGAGGGTAGTGAAGGCGGCAAACCTGGGAGTAGTCCCTTCCGGTCAAGATAACATACACAGGTAAGATTACATGTCATTCATAGCAGAACCATCTTTTAATATGAATTTGTTGGTTCAAAATTTGTCCATGTTTGATAATATTAGGGCAAAATTTATTATCCACACTTTTAACAGGTAAGGTACCTAATTATACTGTAATATAGCATCCTAAGGAGAAACTAACTTGACCGTAAGTACTTCTCAGCTATTTATTTGAATGTATATAGAACAATCAAATATCTTTATTTTTTAATACACTTTACTGTGTTAGTGTTAGTGTTAGTTAGGGGGAGTTCTCCTTTCCTGGTTTTGCTTCAAAGGGAAAAGGTAGCCTTTTTAAGCACAGTACTTTCAAGAGCATCTCTTTGTTTGGTTTTTTTTTACTTTTGCTTCTGTTTCTAAAAGCGGCCTTATTCATGTTTATCACGTGTAAGAAGCAGCATGGTTTTCTCACATTAATTTGTGACCTATGATAGGAACATAAACCTGAGAACCTGATTTTTTTTTTCAGTTAGATGAAGACTTTTAGATGCAGGTTGAACGTAAAATTGAACATTTCCTTGTCCCTCCTATATATATATGTGCAAGGAAAAATGGTGATCAGCCAAGAGAGTTATTGGCCCTGTCTAAATTCCAGATGTTACTTGTAGAATCATCCATTTCATCCAAATCTGTGGTACAGAATGTCAGTGGAATTGATACGATTGTTGGTTAATGACAGCTTTTAATGTGATTGACTCAAAATATTTAGTCCCATAAATCTGTATGGCTTCTCACTTGTGACAGGAACAAACAGGAAAATTGCCATGTGTCAAAAACTGAGTGGACACAAATAACAACAGCAAGACATAATTGGAAGCTGTAAACCTAGTCTTGGAATAAGAAACAGCATACATCTCTCCTAACATCTACTATAACTGTTCCAGAGTGTGAATTATCTCTTTAGCTCCCTGAATTTTGCTATGTCAATAACAGAAAGGTATCTGTTTTTAAAGCAAAGAACAATGTTTTTCTTTGAAATTTTGCTGACGGCTATGGCTGTTTGGATTGGTGAGAATCCTGAAGCCTACACAAAACTAATAACCTGATATTTCTCTTTGTTTGCTTTAGTCTTTTTTGCATCACTGGGCATTTGTATTGCATTGCATTAACATTAACCCAGCTGGATTTTCCTATGTATTTGATACGGTCAATGATAAAATTCTGTTTCACCATAAAAATATGGTATGGCTAAAGTGATTGCACTTAAATGAATGT
>NW_010172393.1:26504-52733 GCF_000695765.1 Mesitornis unicolor
GTCACTATTGACACCTGCTCCTCCATGAAAGAGTCCTCATTTGTTGCATCCCTGAGGGATCTATACAGCCTGCATTCTCAACATCAATTCAAAGACTAGGTGAGAGTGTCAATCAAGAGAAACTGAAGTGTCTGCAGTATACAGGTGTTCTCTATCTTTACCCTGTCCATCACAGGAGACTTACCGCATAGGGATAGATTGTTTTGTTTCTGAGTCTCAAAAAGGCTCCCTAACATAATAGCTTAGTTCCTACCTCAGCCACAGGTTTACTGATTGTAAATAAGTTTCTGATTTGATCTTGCTATTTCTTGCTCTTTTATCTTTTTTTTTAAAGGAGGTTCTCCACAAAACAGTGTCTATGACCATCAGTAAATTGAAGATGTACTTCCATGTTGGGTACACTCCTTCAGAAAGGATTGGTGAAGGCATGTTCTAGTAGGGCTGAAGTATTCAGAGTGCTTTTTTCCATCCTGAAATCTTCTTTTCTTTTTTGATTCAAAATAGAATGCATTCAGTCTGCCACAGTACTTACAGAATGGTTTGCATTTGTAATGTCCATCAGGCAAAAAAAATGTTTGTAACAACTTAAATGGCCTACCAGAAATGCCCAGCAATTACAAGCATTTAGGAAATAGCCCTGTATTTGCTTCATCATAAGTAACCGGAATTCACAGGTACTATGTAGTCATAATTGCACTTTAGTTTTTACTGAGAACAGGAGTGGGAACATTAACTAATTGATACTGTGATGAACCTGTTCATCTTTTAAATAGCACTGAATTATCATTAAAGTTAATAATTGAGGTAGAGATTTGATAATGAATACTTTCAAAACCCTGAAACAAATGACTGAAATGTGTATATGTGTATATATATAATATATACATATATTTGGATTATATCAACTCTTCCATGAGAGTAAACACAAGGGGAATCTCTTCTTGCAAAATATTATGGATGCAAGAAATGCACTGTGTTTTATTTATGTGACATGTTTACTGTTTCAGGATGATAAACAGTCACCTTTTACCTTGACAAAGCAGTTAATGGATTCAATAAAAATATGTTAGAAGTTGGTTTTTTTTCTTTTTCTATAGTGTTGTCATTTGTCTTATTGGTTTTATTGCAAGTGGTATTTGGGAAAAAAATTATATACAAGAACTTGTTTCAGCTCATCATGCTATTCTGTGAGGACTACTTGAGTTTACTTCTTGGAAGTGCTTAGTACATGCCTTTTTACACAGGAAAATAAGTACTATTTTTAAACTGACATTCTGCACTGTGCAGCATAAATTACATTAACCTCTTAGTTGGTCATCCCCAACTTGAATATTATTACTTAATGACGGCTAATGCCAAGGAATTTGTATGCTTGATAATGCAATATACTAAATCAAAATGAAATTCTGTAGTTTAATGCAAGTGTATCTAATGAAACATGGTTCATGTTTCTTGGGGTTTTTTCAGTCTAAACATATTTGCGCTCATGATGAAGATGTTGCCATGCTGGTGGGACCCATTTACTGCTCAAATTGATAAACCTATTTAGGATTGTATTTTTGCACCAAGTGAAAACACTTAGAGCAAATAATTGAAGATCTGAAAATAAATACTTGAAACAGCTATCAATAGAATAGCATGCAGTCATCAATGAAAGATGAAATAAATGTAAACATGTTAAATGCATCAACTATATATCACTCCATATCACAGTATAGCAGTAGTTTCTTACATGGATCTTTTTTCTCTATATATGCCGAATCACACAGAATCACAGAACGTTAGGGATTGGAAGGGACCTCAAAAGATCATCTAGTCCAATCCCCCTGCCGGAGCAGGAACACCTAGATGAGGTTGCACAGGAAGGCGTCCAGGCGGGTTTTGAATGTCTCCAGAGAAGGAGACTCCACAACCTCTCTGGGCAGCCTGTTCCAGTGCTCTGTCACCCTCACTGAGAAGAAGTTTCTTCTCAAATTTGAGTGGAACCTCCTGTGTTCCAGTTTGTGTCCGTTACCCCTTGTCTTATCATTGTTTGTCACCGAGAAGAGCCTGGCTCCATCCTCATGACACTCACCCTTTATATATTTATAAACATGAATGAGGTCAATACCATACGGCTACTGAATTTTTATATTTACTTTAAATGTAGAGTAGAACAAAATGAGTGTAGAACAAAATGCCAGATAATACACTTCATTTTATTTTAAAGTCTCTTTTCTGATCTGTTTTATTTGAAGTGATAGCTGTAAAAACTTTGAAGTCAATAGCCTATATATATATGTATCTCAGAACACAAGGGTGCAGATTTATACTCATATATATGCAAAGTAAATTTGCTGTACTATTTTCCTTCCTTAAGTGTAGTTACTTGCTCTTCGAATGGGTTTACACAAGCTATTGGAGTACTGGGCATTGTAAGGCTGCATACAGTGCATTGTCATATTCTTAATAGGATTTAATTGCTTTTTGTATTGATCTCTCTTGCTTTTGTTATCAAGGGGAAACATTATTTCAATTCTAAAGGCTTCCACTAAAAACAAAAATGTGAAATGCATTTCAAAAGAGTTTGGGGTTTTTTTGAACAGGAAATATAATGTCTCCTTAAATATGAAAACTTCAGAAAAAACCAGGTTATTTTTCTGAAAATATTATTTCACAAGAGTGATTAGGGTAATTGTTGCAATATATGTAGCACTCTCGATGTTTTGAGAACTGTTGTTTGTTAAAAATATTTCAAGAAATGAAGGGTAGGAAGTGAGTGTTGACAAAGTAATTTCAGTGAGAATCAGCTAAGTCATCAAGCTTCTATCTCGTGATACAGACCGCATTTATGGACACCATTTGTATATTTAAAGACAAAGATGTTGAAACAAAAGTATTTGTTCTTGCAGGGAATTAAATCAGTCCGAAGTAACTGTATTTAGGGACCAAGGACTTTTCAGTTGAAGTATGAAGTATTGAGACCTTAGCTCCCTGTCTCTACTTGTGCAATAACATTTATTACTTTGTATATCAAAAATAAATTATAGGCAGTTCTCTTCTACTTCAAAATGTGATGAGATGAAGACACTACTTAACTCAAGATTTTTAGTCACTTTCTTTTTTACCAACATGAGCCTTATTTACCCAGAAATGCCCTTCATGTTAGTGTTACTTTCAATATATGTTGCTTATGCCTCTCAGATGAATATTCTAAAGGAGGTCTCTTTCTCCTTTAATCATCTGCAGCTCCAATAACCTCCTACTAGAACAGATAATCTTCATTTTCTTCACTTTGAATATAGCAAAAGACAACAGATGGTGATAGAATTAAAAGACTAGTTGTAGACTTTAATCTTAGAAAGACTTGAATTATGATTATCTTGAAAGTGTTAGAATATTCTCTACTGTTACATAAGGCCCTCTGCATGAAGAAGAGGTGTTTCAGGGTAAATTGGCTTAGAAAGAAAATAATGGAAATACATATAGAAGCATTTATTTGCACTACCTGCAAAATACGATGTAAAAGCTTTTAATGTGTTGGCAGTAGCAGCAGAAAACTCTGTTCAGAGCTGGCACCACAATATGGATGTGCTTCTTCACTCTTTGACATTGTTTTATACTTGTGTGATTTCACTGATGTCAGAATATAAAGTGTCATTTGACGGAAAATCACGCTTTCTTGAACTGCCTACTTCACTGCCGTCCACTTCCTGAAGCTTTTCTTAAACAGGATGCATTGTACTCTAGGAGATTATTTCCCTCAATGACTGTGGCTCTATAAGTGATGCAAGGTAGAGCACCTTTTCCATGTTTTTAATTCTTGAAGACTTTACTAGCACATTGCCCCATCAGTCAGTGTGATAAAAGTCTGAACTCATCAAAGTGAATATGAAGAACAAATGTTAGCCAACCTCAACTCATTTAATAGTTTATTGAACTAGTTTGCTGCTGCTGTCATGTTTTGGAAAGCATCCACAATTAGTAACAGGAGACAGTTGTGCTAAAAGTGAACATGGTGTCACCTACATATCTCTGTTCTGCAGTTCGTCAGGATGGCCTTGACCATTGACCAGCACTCTGAGACACATGACAGCATTCATTTCAGTCCTCTAATTTGAGATGGTCAAGTCTGTAATTTCAGCAACCCAAATGGGACAAACTGAGGTTTTGGGGCAAATTATACCTTAGCTTCTTTCAACAATGAAGCCTTAATCTGCTTCAGAACAGCTGTTTCACCTTTTGAAATAATGAGTTCAGTATCCTCCATTGCAATCATGAAAGTTGTCATTCTAATAGCCATCTCTTCTTTCTAGAGATCACCAGAACATGCAGAGGGAGGAAACTCATCTCTTAGCATGTTGTCATAGTAGACACCTGAATTAGCAGCAAACAAGCTAGCTTTTAAACATGAAGCACAAAACAGCACTTCCGCTCGTTGCTGGGGAAGGTCTAACTAGCTCAAGCACAGCATTGCATGCAGTGGCTATGCTGCTTCTGGGACTTACACTCTTAAGGACGTTTAACTGCACCATATAGATATGCCAGTTTGTTCAAAGCTTTCTATGTATAATACCTCATTGTTTAGTGTACTCATGACCTATTTGATTTTGTGAATAAGCAAATATTGAACAAGATGTAAAATATCTTCTACCTGTCTTTTGGAGGCTTGCATTATTATCTTATCCTTTAGCAAAATCATATAATATGACGGTAAAGCACACTGCAATAGATGAGCATTGAAATCCTGAAGAACGTAAAAGCAACCATACCCAGTACAGAAACTTACGTAAAATGCTTTTAAAAACCCCAGGAATCTAAGGATCAACACTTGTTTTTTTTTTTTTACTAGCCTTTATTCCCCACGACATGCATCAGCCTGACAGTCTGGTTGTATTCACCCCATTTTATCATTTTGCAGCCTGTCATGTCCCATTTTTAGTATATGGGCAGACTGATTCTCAAAGGAAAGAGGGTTTTGTTTACAGACAATTTTGATTATCAGAGAATGGTGTGCTTAGTAATCAGTTATCCTCCCCACATCTTTTTAATCCAGCAATACTTAATGTGGAGAGAAAAGGTATGCAATTGCACATATATGGAGGTAGGTTTGTACTGAACAAAACCCCATTTAAAGAAGTCCACCTGGCAGATTTCTGTAAGTGTGTCATCTTCCAACTTGTACTAAATTTGGAAGAATTCTCAGGCAGAAAGTTGGTGATGAGACCCCATCAGCTTACCATAACTAACAACTACATCTGCTTCCAGCATGTCAGAAGGGAAGGGCTATCACCCATCTATTGAGGATAAACACCGTGTAGGAATTTGTGAGAAATAGAAATTGTTTGCAGTTGTTCCATTTGAATTCAAACACAGGTTCTCAGTAACTGACAAACAGTTCTTAAAAACCCAGGAAGACTGTTTTAAAGACCTTTTCTACTCTGTGTGCACACAGAAATCTTTCCTAAGATTTTTTTACTAAGCAACTGGCCTGATGGAGAGTTCAAATAAAGTTAAATCCACCTCTAGCAGTGGAGCTCCTTTGATGCAGTTATGCGGACTGTTCTGCTCCTGTGTGGTTCCTTAGCTGTGGGACTCAGTCATCTCTTTCTACTCTTCTAGAGAGCTGGGGCAGCTGAGTAAATAAACTTGTAATAGACACGCAGCCTTGATTTTGCTTCCTAATTTCTCAAGTAGTAATTAATTAGAGAGCTAAATACCCTAGGCAAAACAGTTTCTCCGGTAGCCTTTACCTGTAGGAGACAGAATTTTAAATGAAATGGTATATCCATGTCCACAGTTTTTCTGCCTTCACTCTAGCCAGAAGTTGTAAACTCTTAATGTTTTCTTCATTTATGATAGAAGTAATTCTAGCTTGAAAAAAAAAAAAAAAAAGCCCAGCTAGGCTAACCACTTATATTCCTTTGTCAGCCAGGACTAAAAGCCTTTCTGGCTAGTCACTATTCTTAGGGAAGTATTTTTATTCCTAGAGAAGACGAAAACTGAAATTTTAAATTATGAAAGTACTCATTCAGTGTTTTCTAATAGATATTCCGTAATTTCTTAATAGAATACTAATGTTGCAAAACCTTGAGATTTTCTCCCTGCTAACAAAAGAGCCCTGTGTGTATTAACAGTTTTCACATATTATAAGCATATGAAGATTTTGATTAACCTGTACAAAATACTTGATCAAGAGAATGTCTTTCTACAACATCATAACAAGGGCCTTAACAATTTAAATATATTATGGTATTCAAGGAGCTTGTGTGTGGATTGCAAAATTTAAAAATAACTTGAATAAATTAAATTTGAGCTTAACATTAAAAGTATATGAGTGAGTCATTTTAGATATAAGGTTAATCAAAATAGATTGTTCTAGCCTAGCTTATTTGCTGTCCACTAGAGGACAGCACTGCTTTTGTATCTGAATGCTGTAAAGTGAAAAATATGTGCAGCATTTTCTTTGAAAAACAAACAGGAACCTTCTGAGCCAGTTGTTTAAACAGAAAACATTTAACACTTTAACTAACTGAACAGAAGAATACCTTTGATTTGAAAGATCTCCAAGCAAGTTTACTGTATTAATATATTTCTGTAAGGTAATTTACTGTCTTGGAATTAAATAATTTTTTTTTCAAATTAACTGTTTTAAAAATGGACTGCATGTAATTCTCAATACTTATCGTATTAAGTGCCTGACTTTCTAAGAAAAATAGAAAGAGTAGAGTAGATGAGAAAACAAAATAGATTGAATATTACATTTATAATTTTTTAGGTGTGAAGACCAAATACCTTGTTTCAAACTTTTAGTTTACTGAAATTTTGGGGAGGATATACAAATACCTACATATAAAAATTCTAAAATTTTTGTGCTTAAGGTAAATTTGGAGGATGATAAAAAGTTCATGCAGCATGTTTTTGAATGTGTGGAGTAGTGCTATGTATTGGACAAAGTTCAGAGGATTCACTTACATTCCTGCATTTTTGTTAGAGGTACTGTGCAACTGCTCACTGACAACTGAGGACAAATTCAAAATCTGTTGTGGCAATAGAACCAAAAATGGTAAAAATACAGTACAAATTTCATTGTGACTTATTTTACAATTTTATGAAACCCAAATGTAGTTAATATAGGAAATCATTACATTATGGTGTAAATTAGGTATTCTGAATAATTTATTCTAAGACACTGTTAAAAGAGTTTGAAATGTACTGGAAAGTAGAAAATACCGGATCGTCATAATATTATTTTTAAGGTAAATATTAATAAAATTTTATTATTCATAAACAGTGTGACAGATTTTTTATTTTTGCTTTTTAGAGAGAGAGGTTAAAATTACCAGGTTAAGAAAAAAATCCTTCTTTTTGTGAAAACATGTTGGCTTATGTTTTAGTATTAAAGTTCCTCTATCCCCAGGTCAGAACTAATTCATAGTAACACTATTCTGAATACTTCTAGGGCTTACTCAAAGAACGAATACAAGTAATTGAGGCAAATTTTAGGTGAAATGTTAATTATAACATCAAGTCTGTACAATTTATCAGAGTAAGGTGACAATTCAGAATACTGAAGCTATAAATATTTCTGTTGTCCAGTTGATACATTGGAAGGTACTTTGTAGTTGTTTGTTCTCATATTTACAAACTGAAGACTAATACAGCAGTATTTTTTCCCGTTTGAATATATTCATTGCATAACTTGATTACACATTTGTCAACTTTGGACTAATTATTTTTCTACAGCTAGGGCAGGGCACTGCATCTTCTGATCGTCTTTCTTACTAATAGGATTCTGTCTGCTTCAGCAGGCAGTAATTGAAGGCTTCATGTACAAGATTTAAAGAAAGAGTAGAGGAAAAAAAGTTTAGCCTCCATGGGCCATTGTCACGGTTTCTGGAAAGCAGTAGAACAGAAAAGGAAGAAAATTTAGCTTGAATAGAAAAAATCAAAGAGGAAGAAGAGTACCCTACAGCAGAAAGCTGTGTTTTAGTGCTGTTGAATTATGCGTAACAAACCCTGCTCTGCTGTAAGCAAATGTCCTGATAGTGGGAGTTCAGGTGTAAATTTACTTTCTCAAACGTTGAATCTTAAAGGGCAGATTTTGAGTGAGTTACTCTGCTGCTGTTTATTCACTGGCATGGAATTTTAATAACCTTTCTCCGTATAAATATCTCTCCTGTATATTGTAGCTATCTTCTGTCTGCAAATAAAGGGAAAATAACTGCTAGTCTGTATTAGGCTAGTCATCATTACAGAATCACTGTTTAGGAAATGTTGTCACATTGTAGTAGCTGATACTCCATGTTTTCCCTTTGTGTCAAATATAAATGAAATATTTTTGTGTGGTAATCATTAGCAAATCTTATTTTCATGGAAAGTGTCCATAAACATGTACTTGATTTTTAACTCTTGAAAGATTGAATTACTTTCTAAAAATATACACTACTTCATTGATGTTGTTTTACTATTTGATAATTAATATGTATTTCCTTACCTACTGACAGGTACTATAATTATGTAAAAATAATCTGTGGACTGTTTCTCTTTTTTCCTATGTCACATAGCCTCAGAATATTTAACATTCTTTTTAAAGAAAAATAATATTTTTAAAAACTCAGAATATACAAATATTTCTCACATTATTGTGTTTCTAATCTGTCCTGATTTTTTTAAATGGGAAAATATTAACAGCTACAAATCTTCCTGAATACTTTTTAATATATGAATCAGTTTTAGAATTAATATTATCATGGAAAGAAAACTAGAAAATCTGCAGTAAAGCAGAAACAGCCATCTTGAAACTATTTTTAGCTATTTGGTTCTGTTTTCTGAATGGTATTCTCATTCACTTTCTTTTTTTTCATATTCACTGATGCATCCTTTATTGAAACAGAACCATGCTATTAATATAATGTCTTCTATTAAGAGTTGTCCATAGGACAAGTTTTTTCTTTTGGACCTACAAACAACCAATTTACAAGCTAGATTTTAATGTACTATAATGCAGTTTCCATGGCTTATTTTAGTCTGTTAATTCTGGTTTTAGTAGCTTTTTTCTGTTTGTTTGTTGTTTGTTGTTTGTTTGTTTTTTTAGAATTCCATTTCTAACCTTTAAGGCAGTGTCAGCTTTCAGAAAAAGTTAAAAATAATTGTTGACCTTGTGGGGAAATAGAAGTTTCTCACAAAGAATACCTACTATAGAGAGTGATTAATTTTTGCTGCTGTTTTTTTTTTTAATGGCTTTCAGGTTTAAGTATTTAGTTGAGCACAACACACGTTTTCAAAAATCTACATGGGCTTATGTTAAGGGGAAGTGTACTTCGTCAAAAAAGCACATACTACCCAGTTCCTACAATGACAATATATTTAAAACATCTAAAGAATTGGCAAATCAGTTTTAATGACAGTGTCTTCTAACCAAAAGTGAACTGCTTCATCCTTTTATAACTGTACTCAGTCTCAAAGGTCATATAAACGCATTTATATTATAACTTTCCTTAGAAACAAAATTATCTTCCCTACTTTAAGGAGAGGACTGCGATTCCCAAAGTTCAAAATCAGTGGTAGACCCATGGTGTGGTTGTTCTTCTGTACACCCTTTTTTAATGTCTACATAAGTCATCCCATTCTATTCCAATTCTTTTTTCACTAAGCGATTCCAGATTGGTGACCATTGATAAAAACCAATTAGCCACTGCTGGTTATGCATACTAACACTCTGTGTAAAATTATCTGAGTATCAGACTTCTTGTGTTTTGCAAACCACACACAAACTCACATTTTATTGATTTTGCATGTTTCATTCGGGTGTATGGAAAAGTATCATTGATCTCCCATGTGATTTTGCAAATCCACATCTAAAAATATCAGTGCAAAACTCATCACTGATGCTTTGGGCTGCCTTAGCTTTCACAGAACTGACTTTGTATCACTTTCAGGTTTTAATAAAAGAGGGTAAAATCAAGCCTTGAGGCTATGAAACCCAGCAGGAGTGCCAACTACCAACCTATTTATGTGCATACTCAGACATAATCTGCTTCTGTGTTGTCCCAAGACACAACTGTTAAGTAAATAAAGTTACTAATAAGACTGTTGTTTCTATAATTATCCCCCTGTCAGAATCAAGAAGAGAAATAGTGATCTTCTATGTTGCAGTGCAAATAGATGAAATCATTGATATAACTAGCTAAGTAGCTAATTTTTATTGAAGTAATGTTGGTTTAGAACCTCCCATTAAAGGGAGAGGTATTTGAATGTATCTATAATCCGGACAAAAGAAATAGATTGACCTGTTATACCTAACATTAGAGAAGTGCCCCATGTTTCCTTAATTAGTTTAATGTGTTATGAGATTGTGATATGCTTAGTTTAAAAAGAAAAAAGACAGAAATTACTTCTCGTTTAAAGAGAACCTGCTTCCTGCTTAAGTGGCTAATATTTTAATTAAGTCTGGAGTTAAGTTTTTTTGAGTATCTCCTGATAAACTCCCTCCTTTATGTTGATGGTAATTAAACAGATCCCCAAGGGCTCGAGTATGTGCTTTGCAAGGCCCATGCTAATTGCCAGACATGAGACACTGACCAGTTGGTTTGCTCTTGAATAGCCGACAGCATGCTGTCAGCCCAGCAGTTTGATTTTTCAGTATTGTGAGCTGTTGTCAGGGCTAACTGGGTCCTATTGTGGCTGAAGATGTTGCACAAATTGAGGCAGATGGCTCTGGTTCAGACACGTGTCATACAGAAAGAGGAGAGGAGATTGGCCCAGCGAAGCGAGGTCAGACTGGGTCACAGACCTGCTCTACACTACTTAGTGTTTTCAAAAGCCCATGTGCAGCAACTTTGTTGTTGTCAAGTAAGGGGGGCTACGGGGGTCACCAAAAAAAGCATGGTATGCTTCTTGTGGAAGATGGAAGATGAGGCTGTTGCCATCCTCTTCCTTCATGTCTCTTGGGTCTGTCTGTGCATGCAGAATGAATTAACAGGATAGACAGAAGTTCATTGTGCCTAAAATGGCTTTTCAGTCAATTGTGGTGCTTAAAAGGCTAGTTTTGCTTTTAATTCCATGTAATTAGTGGTTTCTTCATGTCTTGGAATTTAGTAATGGTGTGTTAGTCCTAACTTTTGTTTATCTGGTTGGTTGGAGTGGGGGATTTATTTGCTTTGTAGGGATTTTAATAATTGTAAAGTATTTAGAAATATAGGCCACAATTTTAGGGTTGAATATTCTGGAAATAAATTCAAATATGTAAAGATTTGGTGTCTTGATGTTACCATAATTTCAAATGATTGTGTTGAATGTTTATAACTTTGAATATTTTTAGTTTTAATTAACTCCCAAGTACAACAGTTTGGCTTTTCGGAAGTGTTCGACTAAATTTAGCATAGTTGCATTTTCTTTGGGGCACCAAATAATGATAGCTATCCATGGAAAACTCCATACAGCTGAATTCAAGTGGCCAGTGTGCACTAAGATAGTTCTTGAGTATTACAGATGAACTGAAGAATCAGAATTTACAGGAAAAAAAAATCAAATATATTTTATTGTTTGCACTATTAAATACACAATTTTCGTGATACCTTTTTGTCCTTCTTAAATGCAAAAATATTTACACAATGCTGAACAAATTTTTTCTGAGGAATTTATTGAGGTTTTTTTGGTTTATTCCCTGGAATGCATTGATGAAATTGGAGGCATTTTATTATATTCAAGCTCATGTAACTTTTGCAGAACAGCATATTAGCAGCCTTTGACTTTAAGATCCTTGATGATGTTTAATTTTTATTTTTTTTTTAATTTTTTCTTCTCCCTTCAGGTTTGCAGCAAAGACTGTGCACAGTGGGTCACTGATGCTAGTCACAGTGGAGCTGAAGGAGAGCTCTACAGCACAGCTCATCATAAACACCGAGAAAACTGTGATTGGTTCTGTTCTGCTGCGGGAGCTGAAGCCTGTCCTGTCCCAGGGGTAACCTGCTTACATCTGGACTTCAGAATCTGGCACAGAACAAAAGTGCCTGGCATCCACTACTGCTGCCTTTCATTTATAATAATAGCCCTTCCATCTGGCAGTGGGGAAAGAATACACTCTTGACATTCTTGTCTTCTGCTTTAGAATGCTAGTGTGTATCTATCATGTATGCAAGTCCTTTCCTTTTTTTCTGCTTGCTAACCAAAGAACATATATTTTACTGTCAGTTATCTGCACGTTTAAATGTATTTCCCATTTGTTCTACCCTAGACCTTCCCTCTTTCCTCCCTTCCCCTGGTACCTTTCTTCCCCATCGCTTTTCCCCACTGTAGTGGACAAATACTAGTAATAAAGTTCAAGGGAAATCACACCGCTTAAAAACTGAGTTAAAATGGCAGGTAGGTTCCAGCAACATATACAACAACTATGTGTTTCAGAGAGGTTTTGTTGCATAAGTGTAAAAGTACGATAAGTGCTGCAAAATTGTGTTTTCTGGAAATGTTTGTAAACCTGAACTCATCTGTTAAGAACATCGTCCCCACCTACTGCCATTTTCTCAAATGTTTCTGTTAAGATGCCAATAAAATAGTGCTAAGCAGAGGCTCCCTTTTTCTTGTTTTGTAGAGAATAATGATAATGATGATCGCCTGTATTGTATAGAACTGGTTAATTAAATACTAACAAGGTTGGACACTACATATGCATCAGCGAACTGTTTCTGTGAAAGTAGCCAGTGTTGGTGTTCCTATTGTAATTTTCTGCTGTGCAGTTACATTTTTGTTAATAAACAAAGCCAGTAGCTGCCTATTTTCAAATTGGCCCATTCATAAAATACTGATTGAATTATTAGAAATTAGTATGGTATAAAATACTGATTATTAGACTATCGTGACAAATGCTGTCAGGTAGCTTAATAAATTACTCGGATCTTGGCTTCAAATTTATTTTCTAAACTGAGATTAAAATGTCTCCCACCTGTGCATAAACTAGGGCTCGAGGCAAAGAGAAATTCATAGCCATATCTGCTGAGCTAGAGCTGAAAAGACCAACAGCCGTGCAAACTTTATTGCACCCAGTTTTCTGCCTGTAGCCTGGGTGTCACTGTTTTTGTCCTTCCCTTCACATTCCGGTTACATGGTAGGACTAAGATGCTGAACTTTGTCATTTCATATCAGTTCTCCTCACTTCCAACATGGCTTTTCCTAGTAACTCATGGCACTGCTAAAGATGCTTTCATGATGTGGAGAAGGTATTTGGATAACTGTACCCTTGCCCTGTCACCAGCACCCTTGTGTGGTCCTTTGATGCCATCTAAGTGGTCTTGTTTTGGTTTAGCTTTCTGGATGACTGGAAATACTACTTCATCAGAAATGTTGCATTGCTGCATGCTGGAAGATTCTTAAGTGTTCTTCTAAAATTTGGTAGAACTAAAAGGTAGCTCCAATGTGTAGTGGAGTTTACTGGCACATTCTAAAGAGAGATTAGGGGTTTTTAGGTATTTAAGTTGCATTTCTGTAAGAAATGTAGTTCTAGGTTTTGCTAGCACCCAAAATACACTGGTACTTCTCAGGCAAAGAAACAAGAATCTTATGGCCTCAACAGAAATGTACACATTTTTAGTCAACATTTACTTATTTTCTGAAGTCCTAATCCTAAGGTTTTTTTTTAATTACAGTATTCAAGTGTGATGTATATGTTTGTTTAAACAGATAAAAAAATATTCACTGTAGAAAATGCCATCATTCAGAGAAAATGCAGATTGGTCTAGTTGGTATTTGATATTAACACTCAGTGAGAAAGCGGTGAGGGAAAGCAGCAGAACCACACTTCCTGGGAAAACAGTGAACTGCAAAACTTTCAGCCATGTTTGTAAAGGAGAAAACAAGAATTGTTACTTGTCCCACAGTAAAAATCAAAGGAAAGCATATTAATGCTATGTAAGTCACACATGTTGCTGAGTAATTTCTGCCTCCTTAGGGTACTTTATACACTTCAATAGTGAAAACCAGACACATATATAATAAGGATATTTGGGGAGTTTCTCATATTACTTTACATTTTTCAACACTTTGTGACTTGGTCCAATGATTCAGTAACTCTTGATACATTTACCTGAACTGACACTGTTATTTAAAAATGTTTGCTGCCTTCCCCAAATAGTAATTTCGGGAGAAAACTTAAAGACAGATATTTAAATAGTAAAATATGTCTGCATGCAATAAAGCTCAGCTCTTCAGGAATCTGAGCATGAGCACATATACATGCCTTAAATTAATAGTGGAAGTTGCACTCAGTCATTATTCAGCCAGTCAGCAGTAGTTAACAATAGTTTCCTGGTTTTGCTATATATGATTTCTATTCACTTTCTTCAACACTGTTCGTCATTTATAGAGACAAAGGTTATTAGGATATGGAGTAGACGAGTAGTCTAAATTACAATCTAGAATTCACTTCAGAGTGGTTTTCTTGTACCAGTTAGCAGCAGCTCCCACCTCTATGGGCAGGATTTTCAGTCAGGAGCTGCGCACTGAGAACCACTTGGCTTCAGCAAGAATCTAGACCTGGGCAGCCGTGGAACATGCCTGCATGTGGGAGTAAAGCTAAAGCGTAGGATTGGTGAGGTGGGTTTTGCTTATATGGTTAGGAAATGGTATCAAAGTCTAGTTTAGGGAGTCAGAGGTGAGGGTTAATTACTTAAGAAGGGTTCACATGCAACAGAACCTGCAGAAACATCGGACAACAAATAACAACTACAAACTGAAATATATTATCATAAATAGGAAATTTGGGTATAATTTTATTAACTGGTTAATTCACTTATGCCCTAGGTAAATAAAACTCAAAGACACTCTGACATTATTATGATTTAGTACAAGCTTTGAAACTGATGCTGATAATTATGGGTTGAAGAATTGTGCAGAAAGAGCAAGAACAAAGAGATGAAAAAGTTTCTGAGTACTGAGAGATCGGCAGTTTACCTATTTGCTTCCTGGTTGTTTCCACACACTCAGGTATTCTCCCTTGTGAAGAGGAAGAGTTTGGGGTTTTTTTGTTGTTTTTTTTTCTTTAAGCAACTGAATTTCCAAATTCAGTTATTCTGAACTAACTCAAGCCACTTGGAAAGAATAGGATACAGGGAAGAGCTGTTTTATTACTTAAGGTGACAGAATATAAATATAGACTTGATGCATGACAGTCAACTTTTTTTTCCTTTTATTTTCCTTTCACATTTTATGATGTTTAAATGGATTTTTTCCCCTGCATACCCTGCTTTAATTCTAGTAACTAATTTCCAAAGAAAAGTAGCAGAAACAGAAATAAGTCTAGAGCTACGAACAAAATAATGGAAGATATAAATAGAATACCATGTGAAAGAACAGTGGAAATAATGGAAGTGTTTTTAGAGGAGGGACATGACTCAGTATATGGAATAATGACTGGCATAGAAAAGATAAATTGGATTTTCCTGATGGTCTTTTCTCCTAACACAGGAACAAGGTAGCATTCTGTAAGATTTTTAAAGCAATATATGTAAATGGTAGAAGGAGTTAACATTTTTTCCTCTGTTTTTAAACACAACCTGTACTTAGACTCTGGTCATCCACTGTCACAAGATAACACAATGTTTACGAAAAGTGGAACAAAACTGACAATGTACATTAGCAAAGGAATATAGAGATATGTATTGGATATGATACAAAAATACAAGGGCTCTAAATCCTCTTTATCTAAGGTTTAGGCTAATTACTTATATTTGGTGATGGTATGAAATCCTTTTGCACACTTTGTTGTGTCATGGTCCATTACCATAATTAGTATTCATTCTTTTTTAAAAATACTCAGTTTCTGAACTGGCTAGTTTTGCATACAATATCTCATATACTGAATTAATTTTAACTGAGCACTTAAATGCCCTAACAAGGATTCGGTAAGCAATGTACAGGTAAATTGAATCCTCCCAAACCCTCATCTTTCTTTCAGTGTATGCCTGAAACAAGAACATGAGGATCAGGCTTTGTTCCCTTCATTTTCTGTTCGTTTCTCTTCCTCTCTTTACCCATATTTTTGTTTGCTTTATCGTAAAGTATGTGTTTTTTAACACTTATGTGTTATATTTAATGTTTTGTGGTGCAGACACCAGGCTTTGCTGGGTTTGCATTGTGCGATTTCATTGCTGGTAGTAGCCTTTGTGCATAATCCTGATAAAAGCAATGCTTCTGTTCAGGTTTTTCCCCTTGCCTGGTATACTACTTGTGCTTTATGTAGCAAAGTCAATAGAATCTGTTTGGAAGAGAACTATATGGTGAATACTGTTGCATTTCCAGCCCCACAGCTGACTGGTTTTGCTTCAGAAGGTACAAGGTGAACTGCTCTTCAGTAGCTGGTGACTCTGAGCCCATGCTGTGGCAGTACTACAAATTCCGATCCATTTAAAACCCTGTACATTCTGGTGCATATACACATATCTTTACAAATAGTGTTATTCTAAACTTTTTCCCATTGTGCACATAGGGCAAAAATGCATTTTGCTGGCTTCCACCACTGCTTTTCCAATTCTCTTCAAGGTCCCAACCTGCTCTTACCCCAGTGCTGTGGGTCACCATCACAATCTCCATGCCCCTCTCTGGCTCAAACCAGACCTGTTTTTTCTCCCTGATGGGAAGGATTTAGACTAGGCCATGCAAAAACAGCTGACAAGTCACCCTGCTTCTTCAAGGAAGATTAAGGGCTGTTGGTATGCTTGGGTCCTTTTCACCCTTCTGCACTTTAAAAATGGCAGTGGACCCTGGACAGGTGGTGGAAAGGTGGTAAAGGCCTCCTTTTGTATCAGCCATGACTGACAGCCTTTCAGGCCCTAGCCATAAGCAGGTGGGTGAGGAAGCACTCTGATGCTTCCAGCCACCCTGCAGAGCTTCAGACTTGTCTTGGACCATGCGACACTCACCAGCTCAGGCCTCATGACACATCTCTAAGTCTGGCATCTGGAGCAGAGCAGGTAAGGAAGGCACAGGGAGGGCAGCAGCACTGGGAGAGGCGGCATCAGCTCCTCTTCTGCAATACATCACATCTGACCAAAACAGCTGCCCCTCCTCACCTCTGAGCACCACCAGCAGCCACAGGCCATCTGTGTTCACAAGGCCTTGAGGCCTGGGCAGCCAGGGAGGCTGGCAGGTAGCAGTAACTACAGGTGGCCCTCGTGTTGAGGCCTGGTGGCAGTGGCTTCACAAGGCAAGGGGAGTAGCCTCTGCCTACCCTGCAGCCACACAGGCACGCCCAGACCAGCTGGGGCGCCAGAGAGGTCCTCGGAGCCGGAAGCCTGCTTGGGCGAAGGAGGAAGGCTAGCAAGCTGGAGGAAAGGTAGCAAGCCCTCTTCCCCAGGCTGCAGAGACAAGAGTCGCATGGGAAACTGGCCTCCAGACAGTGCTGCAGCTTTAATGGTGGTTTGTAATTAAATCCCAAACAGAGGGGATGTATGGGCTGAGCTGCCTTGAATGGGTGCAAGGCCTCTATGTCGTGGCAGCCTCTGTTGCCGGCAACCCTGAGCTGACCCATGTGTGTACACACCAGGGTTGCAGCTTTGCAGGAGTCAGCTGGCTCTGCCCTGGGACAGTGCAGCCCCGCAGTCTCCGAAACTGTGCCTGGAGGCTTGTATCTAATGTACCTTGTACCTCACTGCAGGAGACACTTCCCTCTCTTTGCAGATGGTGTTTCACACACAGAATAATTTGATCCTGCAGTATTTATTATTTCCTTCCATTTTCCTTTTAGTTTGCCCTTATTTTGTGTATTTGTATGAGGATGTTTAGGCATTTAGTTGCACATTGTGTGTGCACCAGCAATGCACAGCATACCAGCACTTCCTGAATCCTCTTTGGAAAGTGAATGGTATTCCATATGACTCTAAAACATCAATTGTGAGAGAAGTAAAAGAGATGAAAGAATTACCAATTCTGTGATTTTTTTGAGGCTGTTTTTTCCAGCTCTGTCAAAAAGCAGGTGTCTGTCCCACTTGGTACTGCTGATTCCTCCTCAGCTGTCTTACTTCAAATGTTTGCAAATCCATGCTCTAAAGCAAACTAGCAGGATAATACATGTTGTAACATTCTCTGTGAGGCTGTAGTGTTTTGGTGGGATTTGAGGCTGGTTTTGATGGTCAGGTTGTTTCACTGATGAGCCTTGAAGCAGAGCCCTCCAGACATTTGGCCTAAGGACAGCTAAGAGGGGGTACACTCTGGTGAGGCAGAGAGAGGAGTCCCTTCCATTTGTCTCACCCTTGCCATTGTGGCACTGTGCCAGAACAGCCCCAAAGTGGCTTCTTTGGTCAGATTAAAAAAAAAGGGCACCTCTTCAGCACAGTGCCCCAAAGAAACTGTTCTGTTCCAGCCAAATCTGTGGGCCTCCGCAAGTGCCTGGGTTTGGGCAAAGTTAGTTGGTGGCTCAGCTTCATCTAATTGAAAGTCACTCTGATTTCTTTCACTGTGGTGTAATTGCTTAAAAAAACATGTTATTTGATGATTAAGATTCTGGAGTGAATTGTGTTCTTTTGGGTTCTTACACTGTTTCTCCATCAGGGACTTGGTTTCAGCGGTGTGCAGCTGCTGGAGTTGATTTACAGTGCTGTGGCTGTGGCTAGTCATAAATAAATCCTCTTATATAGTTGTTATGAACACCTGTTAGATCATCTGTCAGCAAAGCGCTGTTCACATTTATCATGGTGCGGTAGTTATTTTACCTCAATCCATTTCCAACTGACTCGGCCTCCATCACTGGATTACTATTACCACACCATAATCGCTCGTTTCCACTCCATGTTACAACTTGCAGATAAAAGATTTCACTACTTGGCCAAATTTCATAAATAAAGGAGCAGTTCAGTGCAGTAAAAGTTTATTTTTGTCATCATTTGTCACCCCATTATTCTATAAATCAAATGGAATAGCACTATTGCTAGCTCAGGCGTTGCTGTCAGCCCTAGGCATGGAAATGGTCCGTTTCTTCTTTTTAGATGAGATGACATGTCTTTCAGACTTAACTGGCTTATGGCTTTGTTTCACCCATTTTATTTTATCGCCCCTTCAGAAAAATCCTTGGGGACCAGAGAGACTAAAGGAGTAAAATGGAATCAGAAAACACAGTAAAACACGCTGCTTTAGCTGTGTTATGTACATTTCCCTCCCCCACAATCATTCATTTACAAACTCCTCAGCAAAAATAATGGATCTGGATATAAATACCCCCTCAATGCTTTCCCTGGCTTTGCACAGATTTTATCACTCATGTCAAAACCCTGTGTCTGAAAGGGCTCCGGAGAGGGTGCTTCAAAATCCTGCTAATGCGCCTGCTCCTAAATAGATGCCTTGTCTCCTTATGCAGGAGTGCATCATGGGGTATGCTTTTGTTTTGAAGGTCTGCACTGATGACTTGCATTTTGGGCTCTTAACCCTCTAATAACACTGTTTTGTGCCTTGCTACACGACTTCACAACCAAATCCTCAGGATATTCCCCTGTGCCTTCCCAGGAACAACCTTCACAGAAATGTTGCTTGGTTTTCATTTTTTCAATGATTTCTTAACTCTAACAATAAAATCTGTTCCTGGACCATGCCTTCATTTTTTGGCCCTGTGTCCATTACAGACACTTGGAGTTTGCTTGATTTATTGAGAAGTTAGGAGATGGATCTCAGACTAAATTTGGAAGAATGCAATATTCCTTGGTTTAAAAAGAGCCGGATAGGATGATGATAAAGGGATGGGGTAATAGAAAAGGGTTTATAGTTGATATTATACTTCTGAGTTGGTTCTAATTCAAGTTACATTCTTCATAGTCATTATGTAGCTCATAAATTCAATAAAGTGTTTTACTATTACTATAAAAATGACAGGAGGGGGGTTTTTATGTTGTAAGTTTCGTTAGTTGCTCTTCCTGTTTTATGTTGAAGTTCTCAGGCCGTTATGTCATTAAACTCTGTGGAGTCTGAAGGGCTCAGGCCCCTTTGTTCTTTATCGCTGACATGGTGTCTGCTATGGGACAAACGTCTGTGCGGTCAGTCTCTGTCACCATCACCTTCTTGTTGATGATTCTCTTCAGTTCCACTTTGGCTTTATTTTTTCATTCAGAAGTCCAGGTACCTGCCTTTGTGAGGAGGTAATGGAAGTTTCAGGATGGCTTTGGCCCCACTTTGGATTCTGAGCTTTAGACATTTGGTGGCTGAGCTACTTGTGCATGAAAACAGCTAAACCCTCTTATTGCAGTGAGTCTTGGGTGGCTGTGGGAAGAGCCCACTGCCAAAGGGAAATGCTGCACTATGATAATAAAATGCCTTTGGAGTGTTTACCCTCCCCTTTGATTCCCAGAAAGACTTGCTCTGACTTTTCTCTAGCCACCTTTGTTGTAAAGTTATGAACTCATCTTGGTTTTAGAGTCTTGTTCAGTTTGGCCATGGTCAAATGCTCGCAAACAGTCTTGTGCATTTGCTGGGAAGGTCTCTAAAGGCAAATCCAGGAGGGTTTTTGCTTTTTCATTGACTAGAGGGAAGTTTTTTCAAAGGCACTGTATAATTTCTTTTATTTCTGCTTCATTAGAGGAAAGAAGCATTGAATATCTGACCCTGGAGCCTTTGCTTTCTCCAGATGTTTGCTTTGCACACAAATAATCTGCATGAAAACAGCAATTGCTAATTCAGTGGCCAAAGTGCATCAGGACCCTAATCTGAAACCTCCCAATCCATCCAGCTGTCTGACATTTGCTATTATAGGGCACCAACAGAGAAATGAGGCTGTGGCTTTATCACTGCACCCTGGGTGACAACTTGATTTTCTGCTTTCACTGCAGGCAGCAGCAGCCCAACATGATGGGGCTGTTAATTTGTGCATTTCATGGTGTCTGTCAGGGGGCCGGGAGAGGAGGGTTTCAGGGGAAGGGAATGGAGCATGTCCCAGCCTCGGAAGCACCTGTCTGCATTGACGGCACAGAGCACTTCTTATTAGCGTGCAGGTCTCTAAATGCAGCCCCGGGATGACAGCCTGGCATTCCCAGCACCCACACAGTGTGACAGGCGCAGGCAGCCGGTCCCATTGTTTGCCCTTGATGAGCATGTCATTAATGGAAATGGAAGAAAGTGAGGGCCACATCAGTATTCAAATAGCCTCCATCCTCTCTGCCATTCAACCGCCTGGCTCAGGCGGCTGCAGATTTCCTTCTGCAGCTCCACTTACACATTTTCACAGATTTATTCCCATTCCATACAAATCCCCTCCATGTGGCTCTGGCCCCGTGCCCCCCACTCTCATCACATGCACAAACATGTTCTTCAGCATCATCCGCACTGCCAGAATTACAGTGGGGCTTCTTCTCTTCCTCCCTGATTTACAAACTGCTAAAGTATCATTAGCAAATACTTGCTATTTGCAAGCCAGGAAATGGAAGGTGCTATTATTTAAACCTGAAGCATCAACCAAGGGTCTGATGTATTGTTTGTAATGTTCTTGTTTGCTCCAAGCAACTACTGATGCTTGTCTGGGTGACCTGTTTCTTTATAATAGATTGCAATGTATTTGTTTTGGAACATTTCACCTGGTAGATATGGAGGAAGAGGATTGCAGGCAGAAGGGGAAATAACTAAAGAATCTATATTCCTCCTTAATGACAATCTCACTGGAAACATCAGTAAAGTCAAGCTGTTCTTCCTCAAAACCCTCTTTCAAAATTTTTTGCCTTGACAATAGCTGGAGTGTGGATACCTGGAGACAAATACTCATCTTGCTAGGCTACACCATCGTAGGCTGGCTGTACCCCTCTGCGCTCACATGTGCAGTGTGAGATCTTTGAGGGTGGGTGGTATGTTGACCTTCTGTATTTTTATGGCATGGACCACAGCAGGATGTGGGCTGAAGATCAGTGCTCCTGACCACTCTAGCAAAACAAATAACACAGTATCATAATTCAGCTGGTATGAAGAATGTGCCTTGAGCTCGCTGGCATCTGGCCAGATCTTAAATGTATGTTTCCGTGCTTTAGTTTTGTGTTAGTCTGTTTTTGTAATAATATAATTAGTGCTCACAGGGGAGTCTATTGACACTACCACCAGGATCAGTTTGCTCTTTGCAGTATTTCCAAATCATTCCTATTACACATCCAACCTGCAGGTCGGATGCAGTACCCCCTTGCCTTTTGTCTGCTCTTGTCCTCTCCAACCAGTGATTCAGCCTCAAGTCTGATGCTCTCTTTCCACTAATAAAGGCTGGAGCAAACAACGAATGAACACTGCTGGGTGATTTCCAAACCTTGTTACATTTTGTAGCCCTCTTTAACACCAACTGGCGTGGGAGAAAGTGAGCCCAGAGATTTTCCATTGTTCAGTTCCAAAACAGATACCACAGCACTAAATAGCAAAAGCAGAGATGTTGAAATATGTTTTGGTAAGCTAAACCACTATCCTTCCACACACTCCTTTCAGCCACTCCTCTGGGCTCGAAAAAACCTCCTGGGATGTAATAGCACTGGGTCTCGAGTCTTGGGTGTATTTGCCCTAATAGATGCTTCTTTTTCACCAGAGCACCCCACTGCTCCGGCACTCTGTTTCCTGCAGCTTGGGCTCCTAGCATCAGCTCAGTGGTGATGTCCATCTGGTTTTGGGAGGAGGGTGATGAAGTCGTTAGATTTACATTTAGTACCAAGGGTGTGTCCCAGTGCTATGACCTGCGTGAAGCATGGATGCATCCTCTTGCTTTGCCTCCTTTTGCTTCCTCTGCTCATTGGTCTTGTGCTGACCAACTTGGACCACAGAATGTAAGGCAGGATCATGCTTTTCAGTGGGTGTGTACAGAACTTTGTGCAATAGCCCTCTGATTTCAGTAGGAGCCTCTAGGTGTTGCTGTAATATAAATAATAAGTGTCTTGGGGATTAATTCAAAGAGGGATGTTGAAGCTGAGTGAGACCAAGGGAAGAAACCCATGGGTTATTTCTCATGTTTACAATCATTAATAATTTCTGCATAGTTTAATAATTCAGCAAATTGCAGAAACTGCATTTTATCAGACTGCCTTCAGCTCAAATTAAAAAAAAAACAAAAAACCACCACCTTTCCATTGTTTAGTTTCTTTAAGGCAAGCAACCAAAGGCTGGTCTTCCTTCACCAGAAATACATTTACATATCGCTGTTAGGATATGCTGATAACTTTAAAATTAAAGCCAACTGTGGTATTATGGCATGTCAAATATCCTCTTTCTAGGTCACAGCCACAAGCACCAACCAAACCAAAACAAGGGGCAAATGGCTCCCCTAGAAAAAGCAGAATATTTTCAAAATCAATATATGGAAACATTGTGTCCTAGAAGCTAAAATGTCACCATCTTTGATATCAGTGTAAGAATAGTTTATGTGGCAACCATTCTGCAACAGCTTCTTGCACAATGTACATATCAGGGACAACAGGGAGAAATTAAGAAAAAACATAAATCCTAATCTAGAGGGGTCAGCTGCTGTTCTGCTTGTAAAACTAAGGCCCCATCCTTTTAAAAGTAGTTTAGAAGAAGGGCATATACATTCAGAACATGGCATCAGGAGGAAGAACTTAAAAATCTAGAATAGACATTTATATAGAAAAGGTTTATGGGGTACATTTTCAGAAGCAATGCGTAGTTTTAAATGCATCACATGTCACTGGAGACTAGAGGCAGCACCTGCCTTTCTCAGTTCAGTTTGTAGTCCTCTGAGAAGCAAATCCCTAAGCCACCTTCAGTTGGACATCTTAAAAGCTGAGACAAATGGGAAGTCTGCATCCATCTGTACCCAACGGCTTGCAAGTAGAAAAGGGCATTTCACTGCAAGCTTGGTCAGGAACGTCACTGTCTCAAGCATACTTTATCTGCTTGAGGTGAGATTGTGACTGCTCCATTTGTATCAATGTGACTTTCCAAGGAGCCATCCATACTGTGCTTTACTGCTTACACCTCATATGAATTCAGTGGAGATGAGAAGATGTCAATAATTTTGGGGGGGGGGGGGGGGGTAACAGGGGGTGGGGTGAACAGGTCGAAGGTAGATTTTTCTCTCTGGTAATGCAATTCAGAAATTTTGTGGATGACAGCTGAAGAACAGTTCTGGATTTGGCATATGGGGAGCAGATCTGACTGCATGCACATATAACTGCACTATGAGCAAGGGGACAGGTTCAGTCAGCATTCCATATTTTAACTTACCAGGCTTGTATGCTCTGCTTTCCAGAAAAGTTATCACTTTCCAAGTGTATATGATATCACAAAGCCCCAGCTTCATGATACAGAGGCAGTATCATGGAAGATAATATAAAAGACTTTATGTAACATGCGAACAGTTGTTAAAATACCTAATAGACCTTTGGGAAGGTGAAGGAATAGCTTGTTCCCCATGTCTGTGAAGGATGAGAAGTAATGTAGCAAGGTTGGGCTTAGGCACAGGAAAGCGCTCTGACATTAGGGACAGGGCAGCCACAGAGCAGACTGGCTGGAGAGGTTGTGAAGGCTCCAGAACTAGAAATCATTACAAGTACATCCAGTACAGCTGATCCAGCTTTAGGACATAGATGAGATGATTTCCAGTTCTTTTTTTCCTGTTATTGTGTACGGAAAATTTAAAATCTAGCTAACTTTTCATCCTACATACTCCTTTCTTAGGTTTACATACTTGGACAATGTCACTAGGGAACAAAAAAACATTTTTCTCTGTTACTTTCTGGTTTGCTTTTTCCCATCTCTCACCTTCTGGCCAAGTTTCTGCCTTTGTTTTTCTCTGATCTGTGAAGTGATCACACAATTATGAAGATGCAGATTTGCAAATATTTTGAATTAAGATTACCTACTTTCCAGTGCTTAGATAGTTGCTGCTAAGTGACAGTCACCAGCTACTGATTTTTACCACTAAGTGCTGTTGGCTCCTCCCTTCTAAGAGTAACAAAGTGATTCTGTGACGGGTTTCTATAGCACAGTATCTGCCTGCTTTGCTGGCCACAACTACATGCTTCTCAGGAGATGTCAAAGCTTTGTAATGAACAATCAGGCAGTAGCATAACATGGCCTCTACTGCTAGTTTTCCCAACACACATATTTCACTATTGCTACATTGCATCGTATTTTTCTTAACAACATCTCTGTGCCATCTTCCTTTCTCAGGGCCTCATTGGCAAAGCAGTTCTTCGTAGCTTGGTGCCCATTTTGATTGCTTCAGCTTTTCTGTGCATTCAGAAAGTTGCAGTTTGTTTTCCAAGCACCAGATTTAGTATGTTTGAAATAAATGATGAGTAAAAACCTGTTCTTTTAAAGAGCCAGGAAGACATTACCATTTATTTGGGCTTTTTCAAACTACTTCTTTTAACCACGCAGAAAGTTTGGGGCTGAATTTCCAGTGTCCCTTTAATGCTGTTGGTTTTTTATTGCATATTTTCCTCTAAGACTTCATGCTTGCCTTCAATTTTCATAAAGTGTGGAGTACATTCATCCATCTTCTCTTACCACTTTTTCCTTCTAGAGTTCTAATAGCTGTAAGCAGAGTTTTCAAGGAAGTCTCAGTTCATTGCTTTGCTTCTGAAGGCGACTACTCTGACTGAGCACAAGAGAAAATCTGTTGCCAGTGCAATGCTTCCAGGAGCCTTCTCACTGGAAATTAGGTGCTTTCCAGTATCTGAATGTAAAAAACATAGTAAACACTGGTGTGGCTGGTAGGGTGCTGCAGTAGCTGGCCTCATCACCTAAGGAATGGTGCAGTTGTTTTACTGAAAATATGTCCTTTTTTCTCTGAATGTGCTTTGAAGTGAAAGTTGCTTTATGATGCTTCCCATTTGGTGCTTCATTTCAGCTGCAGTTAGTTAGTGGGTTTATGTGTTGGGTTGGCCTTGGCTGGACACCAGATACCCACCAGACTGCTCTATCACTTCCTCTTCTCAGCTGAACCGGGGAGTAAAAACAAAACAAAAGGCTCATGGGTTGAGATGCTGCTCACCAATTACTGTCATGGGCAAAACAGATGCAACTTGAGTAAAATTAGTTTAATTTATTGCCAATCAAATCAGAATACAATAATAAGAAATAAAACCAAATCTTAAAAACACCTTCTGCACATGCCTCCCTTCTTCCCAAGCTCAACTTCACTCTCAATTTTCTTTACTTACTCCACCACAAAGCAGCACAGGGCAATGGGGAATGGGGGTTGCAGTCAGTCCATAATATGTTGTATTTACTGCTTCTTCCTCCTCACTCTCTTCTGCTGCTCCAGCCTTGGAGAAGCTGGCTGGGCATGGCTTGGAC
>NW_010172394.1:0-10968 GCF_000695765.1 Mesitornis unicolor
ATGGCTCAGCTTTCCTAGGAAGACACTTCAATGTGTGTTTGATTAAGAAGAAAATGGGCAGAACAAGTGGAAAATAACAGTATGTGTCAAAGAAAATTCCAGTGGGCCAGAGCTGTTAGTTGGCTTCAGATAGAAAGTCTGGGCTGTTCTAAGGGATCTGCTTTTTAGAGGTAAGTGAAAGGGGTACAAGTGTACACTTCAGGGTTGAAGAAATTAAAGGGCAGCACAGCTGCTAAAAAATTAAAGTTTATGTATTTGCCTCTATAAATGCAGCATGTTTGCCAGAACTCTGCAGTTGGATTAAGCTCAAAGCATATGTTCTCTGTCTTTAGGATTATCCCACACTGGGCTGCATCCATCACTTCTGCTCTCTTCTCAGCAAAACAGCTGAAGTTCTGTAAACCAGCAGAATGGCACAGCTAAAGTTCAGCAATCCTTGCACTCCTTTCAGTTTACTCCTTAAACTTCCTTTTCTCCTTCTTTCCCTATATAGATGCTTCCTGATTTCTTCTTTTGTTTTTTTTTTCAGTTGTCTTTTTCTAATGTATTTTCCTTATTGTTTTGCCCCACTTTCAGTCACTTGTTCAATGCATTTCCAGATAAAGTATCTTTATGTTCTCACTTTTGCTTCCCTCACATTTTGGAGAGGCTCCTTAGAAGCATCCCAAAATAAATCTAACTTTCTTCTTTTACTTGCACAAAAAGTCAACAGCAATAAAGTGCCAGTTTCCTGTTAATAGGAATCACTATTTGTCCAGTGCTTCCTTGCTATATTCAATCTTGTTTAGATTGTAAATAATTTGGATCAGAGGCCTGTCTTTTCATCACAATTACTGAAAAGCTAGGACAATTAAATCTTGGCTTGTACTTAAGGCTCCTAGTAAATCCTAAGCTGTTGATAACAAATAATTTAGCAGAGTGAAATTCACCTTTCTGTATAGGGAGTTTGCTACAGTCAGTGTGAATCTCTGAAAAAGATTAATATTTTCCAATGAAATGTATACTGATGACTTCAGGTTGTCCACTAATCTTGGTGATTGGCATGAAATTTAGGATGCTTGGGAGTCAAAATCCTGTCTTTTTGGCTCTATGTATGTTCTGCTGATTACCTGCCTCATGAAGTGAGGAGGCTGGGCAATCTCTTTATGTCGTCCTGCAGCAGTGTCAAGTTATTAACTAAACCTCTCTGGGAAAGTAGGTTGGAAACACTTAGGTGAAAATTTTCTTTTCAGTACAAGTTTGCTGCTGTGTGGAAACCTAGGGATGTTATAGGAGGAGGTCAGTGTCAATGAATTTACTAGCTTTAAACTAATGTGGAGAGAAAAAATGAAAAAGCCCATGATCATTCTAGGTGTTTCCAGAATGAAAGACTCCGGCGTCTCCTCTTGAAAGTGATACTACCTGCACTAAGGCAATTAAAGAGAATATAATATTTGCATGTAAGTGCTTATGCCATTTTTGTTTGAGTCAATTCTGATATATGAAGACTTGAGACTTTGAAATTTTGTTTTGATTTTTTTTTAAATGAGAAAAAAATTCATTCTGCTACTTAGTAAAACTGTATCTTAATAATTCTGTATAACCCAATGATCCCCTGTGCCACTTTAGTAGTTGGATTAGAGTAGGATCCAGAACTGATGCGGCATGGCCAGTGTTCACTCTCTTGCATCCTGCAGTGCGGGGGTTTTTCCATAAAGATTACAGTTAATCAGCCCTGAGTCTTGAGAGCTGAGCTCCCTGGATGTGAACTACTGGGATCTGTCCACAGGAGGTGCAAAGAAACCAGAAAACAGCAAAAAACCTGGGAGGAGCGCGGCCCAGAAAGGTAACAAAAGGGCTCCACAAGATGCAGAGCAGAAAACAAAACTGGAAATCACACATGATTAATCTATACTTGCTGTTTTCTCGTTGTGTTATGGAAACTTGACTTTATAAACTGAATTTCACCAAAGAAATATCTGGTTTGTATGATCGATCTTGTCTCCACATGGAAACAAGACAGATCAAACATTTAGGTTTTTAATCCTTTTAAGTCCCATCGTGTTTCACTACATCTTTTGGTATATTTCATAACCATTTTCTTTTTCTTCATTATAAATGATTAATTCACTAGGCAGTTGGCCTCCCTTGAGTATTGCAGAGTTCTAAATTGCTTATTTTGCCAAGAAGTATTTGCTTGAGTGGCTAGTAAGGAGGGGATTCTTTCTAATAAATATTCCTTTTGGGTAAAGCATGCCTCTACATTGGTTAAAGGAGAAAATCTGAGAAGTGTTTTTCCGGACTGTTATTTCTGAGACTGCCTAAAGAAGGGGAAAGACTTTCAGCTTTTTTGTCAATATAATTACATGCTTCTCAAAGGATTTGCTCCTGTTTTCACCAGTCAGGAGAGTAGTAGACTCATAATACACAGCAAATAAATTCTATTTCCTGCCTTCAGATCTCTCAGACAGATGAAGAAAGATAATGGGAAAAAGCACTCAGACAAAAGAGTGAAAGTCATGTTTGGTCTTTTTGGAGAAAATGCGAGTGGAGCTGCTTTGACAGGGGCTGTAACAAGAGTTGTTTCAAAGGGGAGGGGTGGCAGGAGGTGGGACATTTTACCAGGTTTTGATTTAAACCTGAACACAATGGGGAGGCACCTGTTGAGAGTTGAAAGTTTTTCTAGAGATTTTGGTGCTAATTGTCGCCTTGCAGCTGGAGGATTATGTGTAACCTGAGCCATTAGCACTGAAGTTCTTATGGCAGCCTTGACAAGCATTGAAGGGAAAAGACCTTCTCTTTTCTACAGTTAATACCACAAAGTTGTGTTTTATAAAGTTTGTCTTTAATCTTACCTTGCTGCAATGGCCTTTCAAGAAAGAGGACTACAGTCTACAATAAAGCCACTGTAAATGCAAGGATGTTGTTTTAACTTCAAAAGTTACTGTAATTCTACTAAATATTATATCATATACAGGGCTGAATCACATCTCCCATTCTCTGTGTAATAGGCTCATGTGTTTTGGTGGTTTTTTGTTTTTTTTTCCCTCTGTATTTTAAAAATACCTTTCATTGTATAAACATACTTAATCTAAATTGATCCTCTGTTGCCTGGAGTTGCTGAGCTGATAATAACTGTGGAAGTTTCTCAAGGTTTACATTAAAAAGTGGTCACAGATGACAGATTAATTTAGTGCAAGTTTTGGGTTCTTAATTTACTATTGCCTCAACTCTTTAACAATAAATAAATAGAAATTAACCTTTTTTCATACTTCTTACATAAGCACTGCAACATACATAAGAGGAACTTAAAACATTCTTTTAAGCCAAAGAAATAGCATTGGGTCGCATAAGTAACTCGGAGCTTGCACTCCTCGCTTGAACACTCTGCAGGTTTTTTTCTCCTTTCTGAGGTTTTCAAAAGGGAAAATATCCCAGCCTTTGCAGCATTAACTGATGGTGAATTCTCTTATTTAGGTGCAAACCTAGTACCAAAGACAGAGTCTCTGCAGTAAGGAAATGGATGTTGGCTTTACAGAACTTACTGATGAAGAAAGTTACAACGCCTGAGAATAACGAGGGCCAAAGAGAAAACTCCTGCATGCCTCAGAAAACTTCAGCTGTGGTTTCTACAAAGGTAAGATGCAAACCCTTATCAGAAGTGAAAAAGTGAAGAGCCTATCTTGAATATTTCAGTGAAAGAACCATAATTTCTGCAACTAATGTAGCGACTTTTTTTTGTTCATTTACACCATGTGGAAGAGTGAAATGTGTTACTCGTGATTGTCATCAAGTAAGCTTTAATCAGCTTCCTTGATAATGCAAAAGTTTTCTCATTTGACTGATTTATCTCATTGTTCACGTTCAGTAATTTCCAATGGGTTACCCGCAACTCGCTAAATGGTGGTAGACATATTTTCACTGTTCACATAAAATGGAGTATTCTTCAGTAGGGTAGTGATAAATCAAAGGGAAAAAAAATCATTTCAGTATGGTAATTGCATCAAACTGTATTATTTTAGCTCAGCACGGTTGCAAATATAAATCTACTAAAAAGAACCAGACAAAAAGACATATATGGGCGTGACATTTTTAAAAGGCATAGTCACTTGCTTGTGTTAAAAGCTGCTGATCTGTAGGCCTGGAAATACTTAGAACTTTCATATTTTTGAACTATTTTTGAACTAAAAAAAAAAGTATTAAAAAGAAAGAGTGGTGAAAGGGAATCTTCTTGTTGAAGAAATGTAACAGTAACATTTTTGGCAGGCCCCTTTGGGTGACGTCATTCCGCAGAATGTGCTCAAGTCTGTTATTTTACAGCAGGAACTGATTTCTTAAGGCAGACAGAGTCTACGGGCACTTCGTGTTCCTCTCAACTTCAGCCAGCCAAGATCTGTGCTTTTCTACACCTTGTTTGATGGTAATAAACCATGTGCACTTTTAAATATGGGTCTCAAAGGTTTTTTTTCGTACGTATACACACATACATGTATCTATATGTGTTTGAAGTCTTTTGCACACTATTGTGTGGGGTTATCTCTTGGCTGAAGATGTGCTCATTGCTGGTGTTGAGTCTTCGTTGCCTTCTGCACTGGGCTCTGGCAGATGAGAACACCCAAAGTAGAGCTGAATTTGGGAAGGCAGCGAGAGCCTTTTTTCCCCCATAGTGCCACTTCCTTGTGAGGTGACAATTCCTTGCTGTTTCTCTCCAAATGCTTGCTAATATTCACTCAATAGGGTATCGGAGCAGCTACGGTTCAGGGTACGTTTGCATGAGTGAAAATAGGTCTCAGCTCTGGACCATGCTGCCTTGAGTGCAAACCCTTGGTAAACTGCAAAGAGCTTTCCTGTATTTAAAGCATTAAGTAGTAAAAGGATTAGGTCCTGTTGAAAATCTCCAAGAGGGAGCGTGAATCAGATGGTCTTTGGAGGGTTTAAGGATTGTCCTGTTAAGGGCCAATAAATGTAGTTCACTTGTGTTTTAGTGTAGGAGAGTATTTGTATTTGATACATTTTATTTGACTACTTTTATGATACCATCTGCTCTATCCCATTGATTTGGACCACTGAGCCTAGTCGTGTAGCGTAGGTATTTTAAAATAACTGTAAAGAATACAGCTAGTAGCAGAGGATACTCAGGGCCTGATTCTGGAGAAATTTTGTGGACTGCCAATGGAATTACATGTCACTTGGGATACATGAGACTGGCCTTGTGATTATTGCATCTGAGAGAAAAAAGGCTGAATACCTTTCACTTGCATTCTTTCCCTTTTGCATTTTACTTCTGGTGAGAAATAGCACTGCAGTAGTCCAAGTTAAATTTCTGTTTCTAGAGATATATTAAAATAATATTGTGTTAATTAAGATTTCAGTCTGTCTCCTGACCAGGTTTATTTCCTATTCTTGTTTACCAGCGTGAAGGTATTGATTTGGTACTTAGTGGTGCAAGGGCTTTCTACATCCACTAAGGATGCTTGATTAATGTCTGGAAAGGAAGTTTTATTGCTGGTAACAAAATCTGAGCTCAGTGGGCACTTCTTACTTTTTAATAATTACATTTATATAGAGTTGTGTATTCTTAAGGTAAGTTGGTCCTAATACTGCAAAAAGTATTTTGGTAGATTTGTGTCTGTAGGCAAATTGTACGAACTCTTTGGCTGTGGAATTACAGAAGAACAGCAATTTTATTATAGGCACACCTGGCTCAGCTGCCTGTTATTAAGTTTGCCTGACACGTACCATTAGGAGATCTTTTCAGTTGCTTAAAACATTTCCAAATATTAACCATGTGGGCTGAAATTTTCCATCCTAGTTGTCCATCAGAGTCTGATTTTTTTTTTCCTTTTTTCTGATGCTTTAAGCTCAAACCAAAACAGGTCTGCCAGCTCTGTGCACAAGACTAAAGAAAAATGTGTTATTTCTTCAGTGTTAAAAATTTCTAGTGTGTTCTGAGGTTTTTTTGTTTCTCTTTTTTTGTCTGTAACTGATGCTTATTGAGGTGCCCATGATGGGCCTGCTCTGAGGAGGAGACCTTGCAGCTATTGAAGACCTCGGTTTTCTGTAGGATCCTTGCATCACTTTTGGCAGTGGTTAGAACTGATGGATAGGGCTGAGAAGGGGCTGCAGAACAGGGATCATCTCTTGGTTGAGCTGTCAGCATTTGGGTGGTGGTGGCTTTCTAGGTGTATGATAAGTGCTAAGAAATGTGTGTAAGTCTGACTGGAGGAAATCAATAGTAACTGTGTTTTCTGTATGTAGGGATGCTGAAAAAGATGGTTCTGGGCATCTTGAATCAGTTCATTAAAACTGCTTAAATATTTTTGACCTTGCTTTGCTTCAGTGTCTTGTCTGAAAGTACCACTCATTTAAATGAAGCGGTTATGAAGATTAATTGAAGATTAATTGAATTAATATGAAGCATACATGATGGAAAGCATAGGGAATGCTTCCATAATGGTGAAACACACAATGGGGCATTGATTTTTGTCCTGCATTCAGGCAGGTTATAGCAGAGGATGTCTATGGCAAGATTTGAGCAATGGAGAGAAGACAAAAATTTGAAGAGTTTTTCTTCACATCCCCCATTTGAATCCTGGATAAAGAATGGTTCTCAGACAACTTTAACTAATGTTTAAAAATGTCTATAAATGCAAAAATAATTTGGCATTTGTGAAAGTTTCAAACTCCGTAAAATTCAATGCAAAATTTTATCTGATTCTGTTTCAGAGTAGTTATCAATACTCTTTCACTGGCACCGTGAGCCATTCAACATTTGGTTTACTTGTCAGGTGCTGAAGGTCTAATTTATTAAGAGCAAAGTCCCTACCAGCAGGGCCAGTTTCCAGTGTTCCTGTTGTGTTCCTTGGCTATTACAACCAAAGGAGAAGTTTGGAGCTTTGTTCCTGATGTGGTCCAAACACCTATACTTTTAAATGTCATTAATTTTAGTAAATTTCAATTAAGAGAATACAAAGCATTGTTTATATTATGACTACTAGACCTTCCTAATGAAAAATAAATCCATGTATATTTGAAATGTAAAAGGCTTAGTAGTACCTAATTGCAAAAATGTAAGCAGTAACTCTAACAGAGGCTTCTGTAATTATTTCATACATTTCTTTTCATTTCTATGTACAGCTGTGTTTGGATGTTTAAATGCATTCTTGAAATACACTCTGCCTTCTGCAAATTCTCTCGGTAGCAGCTGCTGTCTGTCGCACAGGCCAGACATGGTGGGGTAGAGCAAGATGCTTCCTCTTTCTCCATGAGGCATAATTTTATTGGGCTGCATTGTAAATCACAGGATTGCCTGCTGAGTATGCTCTGCAGTTACAATTTTTTTGTTATTGTTAGGATTTTTTTTGATTTAAAGTCAAAGCTTTCAAAGCTCAACTGTACTGAGTTATTTGTACGTGAACAACTGGTAGGCAGAAGAGATCTTAGCACTGATTTGCTGGAAATACCTCCTGGTTGCTATAAAACAAAGACCCAGGTAAACTTGGGAGTGTCCTACCACAACCTTGTGCATTTATAGGAGGCTATTCAGAATTGCTGAATAAGACAACTCTCGTTTTCTGTGGTTCCTCAGGATTTAGTCTTTCTGGGGGTCTTGTTTTAATTATATAATGTAATGTAAGGTGTTTCAGAGACCGTATCTTATTTGTTGCTTTTATGAGTCACTTAGTTCACTTTTGGGTGCTTGGCAGATAATGTGTTTGATTGCGTCATGTGGTACACCAGGTCTGTCAGAAAACAGACTTCCAACTCTGTAACGAAGTCTTAAGTTTGATTTACTGTTTACTCATTCGACAGCAGATGCTAGCCAGAATTCAGATTACTTAAATTCTATGAACTGCCTAAGCCAAAGGCAATATAAAATCAAGTATCATCACTGTACAACTAATAGTTCACACAGTGTAATGCTGTCTAGATTTTCATCGTTAATGTTCCTGGACTAAACACGGAGCCCTGGGTGGAAGAAAACCTGGACAGATTTCAGCTGGAAAATATTCAGAGTATCGAAATGTTCTATAGAATAACGTTAATGGTTGTCATTTTGCAGTAGTTCTTGTACAATCTGTTTTCCAATTGTTAAGACCTACTGTAAATAATCTGAAAAAGCAAAACTTTTTTACTTTCCCCATATTCCCCCATAAAGTTTGTTCTTGTGTGGGCTTTGGAAAGCTGTAGTTGTGGAAACATCAACAAATTAATTCCTAACAGAAGTAACTGAGCTGACAGCTAAAGAGATGTTCACTTTCTCAAGCACTTATAATAATAAAACAAAATCTTTTTTTATTATTCTCCATTATTAACTTTCCCATTGAGTGAAACTGAGGATAGTGCAGAAAATTATGCACTACTGGGATGCTGTTGGCCAGATCTGGGGACGCGATCTTCAGTGTGAAGAGCAGAGGGAGGAGTATGCTATTCTTTTTCCTCCTCGGGGACCCGACACTATAGTTCATAGAAGTCACAGTTCTTGGGCATGTGTTAAGCCAAGTAAACTTGATCAAGTTCTTGCTTGTCATATGAGCAATGAACCCAACAATGTCCATGGATGTAGCGTGTCAGAAATGCGAGGTATGCGGTGCCTTTGGTTAAATTCTTGTGAAGGACAAGTGAGTTAACGCATTGTATCTTACTACTGTAATGGGGTTGCTGCACTTTAAATGGTGCTTTGGGATCAAACTCTCCAATCATTGGTTTCAGACACAAAAAGGCAGTCTCTCTGCTTGGCTTGATTCCTGTGGACTAACGCAGGAGTGACAAAAGGGATCATTCAAGCTGGGGCTAACCAGCACTACTATGACTTCCAGAAGAAGAGAGGACACTACTCAGGAGCTCTGCTAGGTAGGAATGGGAAGCTGAGAAGAAAGGAGTGCTTGGGAGTGAATGCTGCCTAGAAAGAGGTTGGAGTTGGTGAACAGACAACTTTTGATTCCTGTTGCAAGTAGGAATACACAACTTTCTATGATCTTTGCAGATGGGGAGGGCGTGCAGTAAAGATACTTGGCTCTATCAACTGTTTCCTTTCTTGATTCATTCAAATGTTGAAGACCCTGAAGTTTGCCAAGTGATTTAAGTCACAAAGAAGAAATTATAATCAGGAGGTGCTTGAGGAGCTCCAAAATTTCCAGAAAGTTTTATGACTAAACCTGAAGATTTCGTGAGAAGAAGTAGAATAATGAGTAAAGTCTTCCCAGAAAGGACCAAAAAGTGCATGTTATGGTGTCTGAATAGATGGTGAAAGCCAGCTGTGGTTCCTCCTGTCAGGAAAGAAGTTCAGTGAGACACAGGAGGCCAGGAACGCTCCGAGACTCTCAGCAGAGTTTAGCTATGCTAAAGAGTTAAGGAAGTAAAAGAACTTAAATGGGATGAACATTTATTGAACTTTTTTGGTAATGAGGGATAGGTCAAATTGGTCAAGTCCAAATAAAGCAAAGCTGACAATGTGTTTGTTTCTAATCTGTCATATCTCAGTTGAATGGCTGGACAGCCACCCAAGTCAAGCAATGCTGCAGAATTTACTCTGTGAAAAGGCTTGGGCCGGGTAGTGCAGGCACTGGGTATGGGTCTTGGGGTCAATCATCTATTTCAAAATAGCAAAATATTAGTGAAAAAAGTGGGAGACTACCTGGTTAGGTCTGACTCAGTATCTTCCAGCTTGAGGGCTTCCTATCTTCCCACCTTCCTTTCTAAGGAATGGGTGTCTCGGTGCTGTTGCTCAGATGCATTTGGACTTCCAGAGCAAGATCAGGAAAGAAAAAAGAATATCAGAAGCATTTTGAAATTGGGAATCATAGCTGTGCAAGTTCAAATATTTTCTCTTCGAACTGAAATAACTCACAATTCCAAATTTCAGCTCTGTTCTTGATAATAATATTCTGGTTATCAGAAGGCTCATTCCAGAAACTTCATATTTAGTTATATTAGACATAATCCTGAACTTACAGAAGTAATTCTTCATTCCAGTAAGTACTATTGCTATAATCCAAAATGTTACACACATGAAGAATAACATTTATGGTGTAATCTAGGAAGATTCAGAGAACTGTCTTACTCATTATAATTGCTTATATTGAATGTCAAAATTCCCTAGAGAGGGAATTATATTTCCTGAAATGTCTGTCCATACAAATGTTGGATTAATGGTCAGGTCACTTCTCTAAGCATTGACTGAGTAGTTTCTAAGAAACAAACCCAGAAAGAGCAGGCAAAACTGTGTTTTCACTGAAGCCCGTGATAGGGTTTACAATGTTTTAAGTAGGGTTGGTATTTGCTGCTGGTTTAATGGCAGTATCCTGATTTGTAGTTCCTGCCAGGACTTGGTCTCATGCAGTTTCTGACCACACCTGTTCAAAGGCAGGACTGGCTGGCAAAGGAGTAGAAATTCCTTCAACAGCTCTTCGAGTAAGGATCAGCTACTTTTAATTTACCATGGGATGAAAACATTTACCCGGCATTACCACAGCACAGGTGATGTACCCTAAAGGTTCATAACCCGGTTTACCCTGTGCTAACTTGTTCACATATCCGTGTTTTAATTTTATGGTAGCTGCTTTATTGTGTGCATTGGCTGTAATTAGTATGAACAATATGTTCATGTTATGTTAGGGAAACAAATCCTATTTTAAGAAAATTTTCATTAGATTAAATATCATTATGGTGAAACACACAATTCAGTAACTTCCTCTGAATGCTTAGCAAACAGCATTTCTAATTAAACAAGTTTTGCTTGCCCTGTATTCCTCATAGTATTACACAAATGGCTGGAGCAGAAAATGGTTATTAAAGCCAGGACTGTGCCTAATAACTGGTGTGATAGAAAAGCAAATTGGTAGCTCAGTACCTTTTTAAAACAGCTGTAAAGTTTTTACTTGGTAGCAGAAGTCAATTGATTTTTTCCTTTCTTCCCTACTTTGCTTCTGGTCCATAGTCTGAAGATGTATTTTTTTTTCCCTGCCACAGCTGTCTGCAAAAGCGCCA
>NW_010172394.1:10999-15186 GCF_000695765.1 Mesitornis unicolor
CAGCAGCTCACACCTGTGTAAGCATTTGAGGTAAAATGGTGTGAATTAGCCAAAAACTGCCCAGCTAAAACTGTTATGCACTGCGGTGACTGAGGAGGGAGCTGCTACTGGGAAGGGTTTTCTGCCATGTAAACTAAATTTTTTTTAAAAATCTGGGTCTCTGATATTTCACTTTGAGAGTGTGTGTATTCAGGGCTTTTTCTAGAGAATTATGTGGGATTTCATTATATTGCTTAATTAGGATAGCAGTAGAACTTCCTTGGCTTCTGTTCTTGGTGGCTTTGTTGCTTTTATATATTCATGTATTGCATCAATACAAGATCATTAACAACTGTGAACCTGAAATAAAAACTGAACTTTCCGGAATAGGGTTGCCCGTTCTTGTCATTGCAAGTTTTACTTTCAGATGAATCCAGAAATCTTGTGATGAACTCCATTGCACAAAAGTCAAACTCCTTTGGAGAATGAGGTGTTTTGGTTCTTTCCCTGCTTGAACACACTGCAAGGAGTAGAGTTGAAGGAGGTAGGACCTGAGAAAGGTGGTTGTTATTTCTATATTTGAGCACCACCTTGGCCTCATCACGAGAACTGCTTTTGAGGAAAATGGCTGCTTTGGCACAAGGAGCAAAACTGTTTCCTGGGATTAACAGCAACTGCTGCTACTGCTATCTGGCTTTTGTATTTTTGCTGGCAAATGTTATGGCCTTGCTTTATTTAATTCCAGTCAGCTACTCTCATTCAATGCTGTGATGCAGCGGAGTTGTGTTATTTATGGCTGACAAATTGTCAAATAGTACAATTCATTAAGCTCCTATATCAGTTGATTCCTTCATATTTCCTTAAATTCAGTCTTCTGTGTTCTTTTTACGCTGTCTTAAAGATCTCATAACTGCCCCAAACTGCTCATTTTATATTACTGCAGACCTGATTTTTCACTGCCTGTTTTGATGGAGATTTCCATGATGCATGGGATAAATTACTTGCAAAAAATGTTTGAGAGGGATATGGCGTAGTTCAGGAGCCCTTCTTTTAGTTTCTAACTATTGAACATGACTGCCTGTATTAATGCATAATGTTATGTCAGACTTAGGAATTAGATGTGATTTTTTTTTTCCTTATTGCCATGTGGCTGATTATCTTTGTTTTATGTGGCTGGAGTTTGACCAGTGAGCTGTCATGGATAACTAGGAATATTTTATGTTAATAAATTCAAGCATGTTGCCAGGTTGGGTCACCAGTCAGCTGAGCTGGGGCAGTCACTTGACTGGGAGAACCTTCTGATTTCAGAGCACTTTGACCTAGTCCAGTTCAAAAGTTATACACTCAGTTTAGCAACGTGCACCATTATTATGTTAAAGAAATAACAAACACCCAAACAGCAAACCCAAAAGTCGATGCTGTAAATAAAGTCTGTGCAAATCTATACCCTATGCAATATCAGTGCCTTTACTGCAGATGTACAAGGCATGAATCAGTACCGTGTTGATTCCAGTGACTGCAATGATTCATTCTGTATTTCTTTTCTTTCCTTTCTCTCTTTATATTTTTTGAGCACGAATGTGGCACTTGCAGAAGTCAAGGAGAAAAAAACATTTGGCTTTGGCAAGCATAATGATGGCAGAAAGTATAAAATTCCATGTACAGCTGTGCCAGTGGGCTTCAGCCCTAACTTACACCATTTCCTGCTCTTCCAGAGCCGGGCCCAGTCGTGACACATTTTAATGGTGGTTTTGTGCCGTGCACAAATGGGGACCAGAGTGAAACCAGCAGCCTAATTTTAGTTCATGATCTGAAGTTTTGAATACAGGTCTGCAGAAGTGAAAGATTAGTGTGTCTTAGCTCACTGAAAATTTGAGCCCGTTCTCCAGCTGGGCTGTTCTGACCACCTGCTAACTTGTTGATATGGTGAGAGATTAGGTTCTTTGGGTCCAATTCTGACCTCATGTACCCTGGTGTAACTCAAGTGGGTTTTGCAAAATCAATTGCAGTCATCTAATTTAAACTCTAACAAGGTCTAGATCTCTCTGCTTTTTATTATTTTAAATAATATCATAGCACATTTCTTGTTGCTTGCATATTTTTTTTTCCTTCCAGTTTCTCTGCTTCCTAAGCCATCCTTCATCTGCTGGCCTTGTTTTCCATAATACCACCATAAAGTATCTTTCTGTGTTGTCTGCCTGCCATGGCCTTTTATTCTTTCAGTGATCTTGAATGTACTTAAAATTCTGTGCTCATCTTCTTGGTATTGCTCCTTCTCTGCCATAATAAAGTTTCATGGCACTGATTCGGAGGCAAGACAGGACGTCCTGTGTTGTCCTTGCTCTGGAAGAGGAGACTATTGGTTGTATGAGATCGTTCAGAAAAGAATGCCATGATCCATGTACAGGCCACCACCTTATTTCAAATCCTTTGATGCCTTATATGAGTCCTGAATGGAATTTACCTGCTCCCAGTTGTTTGATGTACACTGGGAGCAAGGTGGAGGACTGCCTCCTGAGTAAGTCACTGACCTGGAATGGCTTAATTTCCTTGCTCTGACACAGATTTCCTCTGTGGTTTTGACCAAATTTAATTGCTCAAAGCCTGAATTTTCTTATCAGTGTGCTGTCTAGAGATAACAGTGCCTCCTTGCATCCTAATAGCACTGGGAAGAGGTCCATGCCAATTTGTTTGGCAAAACACTCAAAGATCTTGTTGTTTCAGGACAACTAAATCTTTGCATGCCAACAACTCTGCTGACTTGCCCAGGATTTACAGAGGCACTCAGGTGGATTTTCAGAAATTAATTACAACTTTTTCTTGACTGTTTAGTGGTAAGAAAAAAAGAAACATGTCAACATAATATTTTTCTTTCTAAAGGCTGTTAATTTAAATATTTTTTAACTGTTTGCAGGAATTAAACTGCTTACTCATTTCTGAAATTTTCTTATTTAGAAGAAATAACACTTGCTTATGTAGAATAGAATAAAGATTTTTTATTATTATTATTTGTAATCTGGCACTACTATATTAGATGGTGTTTCCTAAGACTCATTCCCACGTAAAGAATTAAAAATCCTCATTTTTGATCTCAATGAAATTCAGGTACCTGTATTGCTTTCCAATCTGGGTGAGAAAAGGGCTGCAAAAGCCTCTGAAGAGCTGAATGCGAGGGTGCCATCTAGTGCTTCATTAATCAGCACACTCACTGCAACCACTGCACTTCTGTCAAGCCTGTTCTCAAAGGGCATATTATTATAGAAAATAATAAGGCTTATTATTATAGAAAAGCTGATTGCAAATTCTGCAGGTCATCGATGGTGAATGAGCTGTCTTCTGCTGGCTTAACGTGCTGAGGGATGGCGTGGAATAGAAAGATGAAACCGTTTCCCCCAAAAATTTATGATTTGAGTGAAATACTGTGAAACTCTGGACTTGAGGTGCAAGGAGAATATGTAATATCTATACAAGAAGCCACAACAGGTTGAACTTAAGGGCTCTGATTCTTAACCTCATAATGTTTAAAAATTAAGAGATGAGGTTACATGTACTGATGCAAAAGCAGTGTGAGTAGAAAGAGGATTAAACCATTGTGCTTCAGTTAAAATGAGCATCTAGGAGTTTGGGAGCTAAACCAAACTAGAGGAATCTCCTGAGTTTTCAGCATAATACAGACTGCCAAGTTTTGCGACTTCTCTCAGTGTTTTGATGGTTCTGTCCATGAGTTCCTTTAAAAAATATCTCCTGAATTAGGAAAATTAAAAAAGGAATTTTTTTTTTTAAACTTTGAGCATATCACAGGTTGATACAAGTTTACAAGTTTAGTGAATGGCTAAATACAATTTAATGATACGACATAAGTAGCCAGAGCTAAATAATAAGAGACGTCACTTTTGACCTTTATAAGGATGTGAAGTCACTAAGATAATACTGATTTCAATGAACTTTGAACTTTTTAAAATTAACACTGCTGTAGGTGATGTTGGAACTGGGACTGAAGATGTGCATTTGAAGGAGAATCTTGCAAGCACCTTTATAAATATGGGCACAACCTTTTCTTTCTCTACACTGAAGTGAACTGTACCCTTTCTGAAAGGAAATTAAAATGGAAGAATAAACGAGGTACTTCTGACATCTCTTCAATGTTATTTTTAACCTCTTTTTAACAGAGCTTTTTCTAAAAAAGTATCATCCAAATCTGCTTTCCC